>NW_015166462.1:264605-273364 GCF_001447785.1 Gekko japonicus | reverse complement strand
TGATGACACCCAAGCCCATACCTCCGGGCAATCTGGGCAAGGGGGCACATGTAGATGTTGAACAGCATCGGGGAAAGCACTGCCCCTTGCGGCACCCCACATTCAAGAGGATGTCTCCGGGACTGGTGTTCCCCTATCACCACCCTTTGACCCCGACCTTGGAGAAAAGAGGCAAGCCATTGAAGGGCGAGCCCCTGAATCCCCACGTCGGCGAGGCGGTGGGGCAGCAACTGGTGGTCGACCATATCAAACGCGGCCGACAGATCTAACAACAACAGTGCTGCCACACCGCCTCGATCCAGATGCCTTCGGAGGTCGTCAGTAAGAGCGACCAGTACTGTCTTTGTTCCATGCCCCGGGCGGAAGCCGGACTGAAAAGGATCTAGGATGGAAGCGTCATCCAGAAAGCCCTGCAGCTGTAATGCCACCGCCCTCTCAATAAGCTTGCCCAAATAGGGCAAATTGGACACGGAGTTAGAGTTATTTACACAGATATGTACAGGCTGCTTCCACATGGATGTTTGGTCCACTTTGGCTTCATTACAGCAACGCTGTTTTCAGGAACATCCACATGACGTCATCCCCTGTTTATCCTGCTTCTGTTGTTTTCTCCCACTTTACTGGTTTGGTACGATCTTTTGGAAAGAATGCGGTCAAAATGCCTTTGGACTCCATACGGACAGGAAAGTGTGCATTTTTGCATGTCCCATCTACATCTGCCCCATTTTCCTTGCCTTAACCCCCTGAAAACCACCCGTTTCCCCTAACCAGGGCCTTTTCTAGGCTTTAAAAAAAAAAAGGTAACTGACTGATTGCTATTGTGCAAAAACATTATTACGGCGCCCCCTAAAAACCACCAGTTTCCCCTAACCAGGGCCTTTTCTATGCTTAAAAAAAAAAGGTAACTGACTTATTGCTATTGTGCAAAAACATTATTACGGTCTATTGCCATGGTCTACTAGTTTCCAGCTTTCATTTTTTTAAAAAGTAAGTCTCTAACTCTGTTCTTTGTAGAGCTGTAAGGGGAAAGGTACGTGTTTCTCCTGATAGCTCCACAATGTAAAGGGCTAGAGACTTGCTGTTGTTTAGAAATGAAAGGTGGGAACTAACAGATGGAGGCAGTAGATGATCGTAATGGAATAACAGTATAGCAGTCTAGCAGTTCTCCTTTTAAAAAAACAAACAAAAAAACACCTTTCCAGGAGAAGGGAGACATTGGGGATGAGGCAAAGAAAGTGCAGGGGAAACTGCCATGTGGACACTCCATTGCCACTGTAGATGCCTCTGCATTCTCAGCAGCAAGCAACAAGAGAACCATCTCTGTGTGGAAGCAGCCTCTATATGCTTTCAATTCCTGCTCAGGTTTTAATTTCTCAGTCACAAAGCAGTGCACAAAATAGATACGTTAAAATGTCTGTGTTAAAATAACCAAGAGCAGTGTCCAAAAATTTAATGAGTTAGATTCCACTTTGTCCCCCTGCTCTCAGAAGCTTATACCAAATACATACATATATGCACACACTCACACGCATTCATTAATCTTTAAAATATTAAGAATGTTCAAAAGTCAAGCAGACCAAGGTTTTCTTCTTCAGAACTGCAGGCAGAAGGGCCTCCCAGAACTTCTGGGTGACCCCTGAGAAGGCCCTGCTCCTTGTGGAAGTCACTCTGGCTGGTTAACAAAAGTCAGGGTGGATGCAGTCCCCGAGAAGCTCAGATAGAGCTTTGTAGGTCAGCTTCATAAACATAATTTCATTCCCTCTAAGAGGAGGCAAGTGGGTGGCTTGAGCAAGTCACAAAAGCAGCAGAACCAGGCCACCCACAGTCACCGTGGAAGTTTCTACATACTCAAGGGACTCCCTTTTGCTATGTACAAAAAGATGACTTTGTAAAGTAACCAAGAGGAAAGGGTGAGGGCAGCCCTCCGGGAGGCATGAAAGGTACAGGGCCCGTGCATGTGAGCTGCAGGGGGAAAGGGAGAAAAGAGATACAGGTTGCAGAAGTCCCTAAAAGTTTACAGTATCCTGCAGAGAGAGGTTTGGGTTAGGGACATTTCCCAGTTGGTTACTCCTACTACCCCCATAATTCCTTGCAGGGCAAACCAATAATTTGTAAAGATATTTTAAAACAACAAGAGGTTCCAGCAACTTTATGGCACCCTTGCCCCTGTTCAGAAATGCCTCCAGCTATCACTTGTCCACATCTACTACTATCTCTCTCTGGATACAGATTTGAAAATGGGATTTGCATTTAGTATTTTGTGGGAAGAGAAGCTGCTGTGGTTTCCTTGCCACAAGACAATACTTTCTTCCTGAATTAAAACCGGAAGCAGATTTTCAGTCCTGCACCCAAAAAGGTTCAGATTATGAGATAATAAAAATTATCTGACCAAGGAGGAGCACACTTTGTGTGTTTCTGTGCAACTTGCGCCTACCTTCTGACTGAAAAGAGGCGAGCCAAGATTCATGCATAGATGGCAGCAGGCAGTCTTCTCTGGTGACAGGTAATTTCCCTCCACCTTTCCAGAAATGACTGACTGATCCAGCCACACCTGATGTGAGGACGAGTCAGTTCTGTAACATCCTTGCATCACAAGTGAATAATCCAATAATCACATGTTATAAAGCAGAATTATTCACCTCTAGTGGTGGCTAAGAGGCCAGTGATTTGTGCAGGATTCAACTGGCAACCTCTTCTGACAGTGGGCAGTTCTGAAATATCTCTGTTTATCCAAACACACAATGCAGAGATGAGGCAGAGTTGCTCACCCACCTCCAGTAGAAGTGGATTGAAAGGAGGCAAATTCAGAGCAGTGACTCATGCAGAGATGCAATAGGCAGCCTCCTCCCCATATGGCTTCAGGTTTTTAATATTTCTTTTGAAGTACAAACTTTGGTAGTTAATGATCTAGTGGGTTAAGCAGAGGGGGAGGCGGGGAGGCTGAGTTATGCAGAAGGGTCCATTAGTTGGAACAGGAGAGGATACAGCACTGGGGGGGGGGTCCTATCCTCTGATGTAATCCCAATCCCCCTCCCAGTAGACAATAGACCTCATTCATCCTTCCCCCCTCCCCTCCTCTCCAGATCTGTTCACACACAAAGAAATCCATTCAGCCTCCCAGAGGTCCACCTCCTCTGCTTGCTCTGTTTGGCGGGCTGTCCCGTCACTCATTTTAACCCCACCCCCACAAGGGAGGTGTGTGTGAGACTGCCTTTTCCAGCCTGTCTTTATCTTGCAGTCAGATTTTTCCCCCCTTCCATCGCTACCGCACCCTCTCTGCGGTGATTGGTCGGGGTGGGCGTGGTCACAACGCCCGGACTCCTCCCCTTAGCCATTTGCCGCTCAGTTGCTGTTGGGCCTTGGAGGTGTCAACATCTCTCTCTGCCAGGAGTGGGGAGGGGAAAGCGCTTCTGTCTGGTAAGGTACTGTGTGCCTCGTACAGGGCCTCCTTCCTCTGCGTCCTCCGCTTCAGTGCCTCCCTGGCGCAACGGATGATGGCAGGGGTCCCCTACAGGCCGGGGGAGGGGGAGGGGTGATCTGTGTCCAGACAGTGATGTCCAGACATTGTCAGTAATAGCCTAAGCTGCGGGTGAAGTGTGTAGAGATGTGAGACTTTGCAGCTAACCGGGATGTTCTTTTGCTTGGACTCTGGAAACTACAGGAGAAAGTGGCATTTGGTATTGTGTTGTGGGAGAGGGGGGAATGTGCCTGGAATGTCATCAGTGTGTCCTCATGTTAGAACAGTTGACGCCGCTTGACATTTTTCAGTCCATCCCCCCACCCCCAACTGCCTCCTTTGGACTCAGCCTTTGCTTTTGATTTCCTGGTTCTCTGTGGATTCATGCACCTGCCTCCTGGCCTTCTACTTAATGGTGTCCAGGTATGGATGTCTGGTTTTTCAGCTCTCGGCCCATACCCTTTGTTCTCTTATCTCTGTATCTGCCCTAACCCTCTTACGTCCATCCCCTGTACTGGCTGTCTCTGTCTGCTCCTTCATCCGTCTGCCTGCCAGTGCCCAGTCAGGGGACATCACCCAGTGAAATTTCTGCAAGGTTTTCTTCCCATATTCTTCCCCCCACTCCATCCCCACCTTCGCCCCCATTTCTGGGCTTTGCTCAGGTATGGAGTCCATTCTGCTCCTCCGAGCCTGTCACCCGGTAGTGTGAAAGAAACCCCGTTGGGGCTGGGAGGGATGGAGAGAACCATTCCTGCCAAGGAGAAATGCCTTCAGTACCGCAAAGGCCTCTGTTTTTGCATTGCTGAGGGGTCAGTGTATCCAGCAAGAGACTCGATTACAGGGAAGGAGAATGCAAGGGGGAGCGAGTGGTTTGGGAAGCTGGGGTCTGTCATAGCTGGGAGTGGTTCTAGTCACCCCCGTTCAGTCGGATTTACCGGTAGGAGCAGGCCCAGCTGTGTACCCAGAATGACTAGTTAATGCAGGTTTCTTGCTGCAAGGGGTTTGTGCTGCTGCCTTTTTCACAAAACGCAAATCCTTAAAGGATAATGTGATTGATTGTGCTATTAATATGTTTGCTGCAGCCAGGGAGGCGCTCCGTGGGTTGTAAAGACTGAAAATGTCACGGAATGAATTGCAAATGTGATTGGGCACATGCGCCCATTGCCTTTTGAGACAAAAAAAAAGTCCTGGAATTTTTGTTTTATGCCCCAAAATAACGTCAAGCATGCCAGGAATGCAGCTTTGTGTTTTCATGATGAAAAAAGAGAGAGGTATTTGAAGCTTGTGTGTGTGTGTGTGTGTGTGTGTGTGTGTGTGACTAACCCCTAATTCAAGGCAGCTGAATGAACCATCTGAATTTAATCAATTCAGTTAAGGAGTTTTATCTAGCAAGTCGACCAAAGTGCACAGATACAATCTGCAAATCCAGAGAATTCTTAGCATTTGCTGTGTCAACAGACCAGTGAATTCCAGCGGGGATCGCTATGTTGGTCTGTTGTGGCAAAAACAGTAAAGAGTCTTGGGGTACCGTAAAGACCGAATGATTTTATTGCGGCATGAGCTTTTGTTTTTGCCCATGTTTTTTCCAGATGTGTGAACAATAGAACAGCGGAACAAATTTGCTTCTTTTTTATATTGAATGGGAAAGAGACTTGAACAATGTGTAAAGAGTCAGATTTGACAGGTGATTTGACTTCTAGATTGTGATTCCCACACACCCCCTGAAAAATTTAAATGGGAAAAGGTAATTTAACCAATGAAATGTCGGGGCAGGCTTCAGTGAGGTGATTTAGTACAGAAGTAATACTGTTTGGTCTAAAACCACATTCTTTCTCTCTCTCTCTGCGCTATTCAACTACTGTGGTATGCGTTATTCAAAAGGCATCCGCTGGCCGTTAGCTGCGAAGTAGTTCTTTGTATCTGAAAAGACTCTCTGTCTGATTTCATAATCCTGGATAGGTTCATATTTTGGTGAAGCAGATTGATGAACATATAGCTTTAGTCGGGGGGTGGCAGGGTTGTTCCCCAGCCCTTGGCGAACCCTTCTAGGAAGCTGTGGCTGACTTTTTTTCAGAAGAGAAAAAGTACGTTGGGAAGACATCATTTACTGATATCGAGGTGTTCATTGACAGGCCAAACTTGAGCATTTTACTCCAAGTTCTCCAAACTGAGGGGCTGGCTAGCAATGGCATATTAAACCCTATACAACAAATGTTGATCATTGTGATTTTTTTTTAAAAAAAATTGATTTCATACATGGCTTCGTATTGAGTAAGCACAAGCACTGAGAGAGATCAGTTTAATTCTCTTTGCCTCTCTGGGTTTCCCATAGGACGTCTCTGCTGGATTCGAGCACCAGTTATGTTGCAGGCAACTGATATTTATAGCAGCAATGGGCACGTATGCGCCTTAAAAACCGCCTGTTCCCTGCTCCCCCCCCCCGCCTCCCAGCCCTCTTGGCCTCATCCTAAACTTGGAACAGTGATCTTGGCAGAAGGTCTGGATACGTTAAGAGTCATATGAACCGGCCAGCACAACAATTAGCAGGCATGCCGTGTGCTCTGGAGAAAGGGGCGGAGGCCATGTGGGGTAGACGCAGAAGCGGCATATTCGCAGACACAAACTTTATCAGATTAGATGATTTATTACATTAGACATTCAGGCCAGGTTTGTTTGTCAGATCTGCAACTGTGATAGTTATAAAGATAGCGGTGTTCGCCCCAGAGAGGCCCAGAGGACACAGAACTCCTGCCTGCCCACCACTTGGCTGTAGCCCGCACAATTCCCTATCCTGTCTCCAAAGAACCCAAGAATCCTGCCTCCTTACTCTGACACCTCTGGGCGAATTTCCCAAACTCTCCTGGCCACCAACCATCTTCCTTGACGTACTTCTGTCCTTAACTTGCTTTCAGGACTCCTGACACCACCACCCCTGCCGTCATCCGCTAAATTCTATCCTCCTCTCAAAGAAGCCAAGCACGCTGGCTCCCAAATTCCTGTTGACTCTTACAGATACCTAAACTCCTACTGTCTCTAAATTCTGGCTAGTTGATAGGCAGATAAAGAACTGAGGGCAGCTTTGCAAAGAACAGGTCATGAACTAGGGGAAGGATTGTTGCTGCACACTCCTGGGAAAGGGTCCAGAATTCTTTGAGCATCACTAGTGTGGCTAATAGTGGAGGTGTCGGTGGAAGGACAAAGTGAGCTCATGGAACTTCCTTATACTGAATTAGACCGTTTGTCCAATTTGGTCAGTGTTGTCCACTCAGACTGGCAGTGGCTCTCCAAGGTGATCTCTCTCCAGGCAGAGGTCTTCCACACCACCTGCTACCTGATCCTTTAACAGGAGATGCCGGGGATTGAACCTGGAAACGTCTGCATGGCGAGCAGACGCTCTACCACTGAGCCACTGTCCCTCCTCAAGTGGGACCTACACCCTCCAGAGATCCAGGACACTTGTTTATTTACTTTGTCCGAAGCTTGCATTCTTGCTGACCTGATGGTTGTATACCCTCAAACTGTATTGGTTTAATGCTTGCAGCATTTACTTTCGAATAAGTGACTTGGGGTTTTCTAGCCTCATCGTGGCTGCCGGCAGCTGTATCGGCACAGCTTACTGAACCCCACAGCTTTTCGTAGGCCTCCGTATGGACTCTGATAGCGGTGGGGCTAAAGGGGAGTAAGCCCTCATTCCCGCCCCTGCTAACAAATGACTCCAACACGGGCGCAACAAGGTGAGCGGCCACCTACACAGACTGGCACGCCAACCCTAAACCAACACAGGGGTCAAATGACTTTTCCCATGGCCCATTTTCTCTGCCTTCTGGCCGGCAGGCAGAGAAGGAGGTGTGAAAGTGCAGCACTGAGTTTAATGTGGCTGCTGCCCTGTCATCCTCGGTTTGAAGTCAAAAGTCACAGGGCTCTCAGGTCAAAGGGAGCAACGGTGGGGAAGTGGTCCCTGTACTCATCCTTCCTTCCGTCCACCTCTCTAGTCATGCGCAAGAATACATTTCTTGATGCTGCTTCTCTAGGATTCTGGATCCCCAAAGCAGCAGCATTGGCTGGCAACCTCCGCCCTGCTGCCTTTGTTCTGCCTGGAATTTCTACTAGCCCTTATAGGTGGAAGCAAAGGACACACACAGCCTGGTTTTAAGTCTAGCCTGAAAAGGCTGAGACTGTATATAGAGAAACAGACATAACATGGTTATCGTTGACTGCTTGTTGCTCGCCGACAAACAATTGCTGCTCACCCCAGGCGAGCAGGGAAGTAGCAAGAGTTCTATAAGGCTTTAGTATTTCACCAGGTGGTTGATGGGAGGGGGGGGGGGGGCTCACAAGCAGGCCTGTGGAAGGACCCTGCTCTGGCTTGCTGTAATACCTGAAGCAGCTCAGTTCACTGAGTGCAAAATGGGTCGTGCCGATCCCCCCTGCCCTTGGGACCTTTGGAACTGCCCGGGACCTTGAAGCCGTCGCTCTTTTTGGGTCACTGGCTGGGAGGAACAGGAAGCAGGTCTGCCTCAGCTTCCTTCGAGGTGACTGAAACAAGGGAAGGGCTTGACTCCTGAGTTCGCCAGGGCACACGGGAGGCTGGTCCTGAAGTGCTTCTTGTTGTTTTTGCGTGACTGGAGCTTCTGACAGGTGAGCAGCAAGAAGAAAGATGACTCCGCATGCAAATAGGCTTGAGCAGGCTGCTGAGAGCAAGTGGAGCGTTGAGCCGGGGCACTGCCTTCCCGGGGTTTAAGGAGCCTCTGAGATTGAGGAGGCCAGCCACGCCAGAAATATTTCAACCATCCCAAGCAAAACAAACTCCTGTGGCTGTCTTAACTAACAATTACAGGAAGGTCTTAGCCCACAGAGCATTGGTTCCCATTCTTAACCCTTTCGGGCTTGTTGCCGTCCTCCCCTCCGCTCCCCTCCTTCCTCCGGCCAGGCCTCTTCCTGGTCCAGAGAACCCAGGCATCCTGGCGCTCAGCCTCTCCTTGTTTGAACAGCAGGCACCACTCCCTTCCAGCGTCTCATCTTCATTCAGCTTTGAAGATGAATGCTACTGGCACCTCTGCGGAGTTCTGCGTTTTTCTGCCTTCTTACCCATGCCGCACCCCAGAGGGAGACGCATTTGGAACCAATTACCCCTGGGCATGGTGCCACACCTTGTGGCTTCCTTTCGGAGTATCCAAGCCAGATCAAACCCAGTGGGCCTAAAAGCCTGGTATGCCTTCCTCCCTTCTCCCTTCAGTATCACGCCCATCCTATCTGGGCGTCAAATTTGCTGTCCCCCATCCTATCTGGTGGTTCCCCCCCC
>NW_015166462.1:231016-263849 GCF_001447785.1 Gekko japonicus | reverse complement strand
GTGAAATTGGGTGGCAGCGGAAAGCAGAGCCATTTCTGCAGCAGCGCCCAAACTTTGTAATGGCTTACTCATTTATCAAGCCACCTCCCTTGTTCTCTTTTTCCAGGTGCCAGTTAACATCACTATTCACCTAGCACTCTGGAGACATCTGGCTGCTATTTTTAGGATACTTCCTGACATCAATAAGTTTTTTTTCGTTGCTTTTGTTTATCCTGTGTAGACTGTTCTAGATGATTGTTTTTGGCTGAAAGCTGCCAGAGGCCTGGATTAGGTGGAAAGGTGTGGTATTCGTGTTTTCAATAAAATAGATAAATACCTTGTTTTGCCACTGTCATGAGGTACAGGGTAAAATAGGTATGTGGTGCACCGACAATTCAGATTTGCAGTGAATCATGGGACAAGCCTCGCTAGGTCCTGCCTCCTGATAACCCAGTATCAAAGGCGCTAGGCCCCACTGCCGTCCCAGGGTGCCTCAGGAGTCCTGTTCTCAGGGATGCTAACTTTTGAACGAGCCCCTGTATCTCCCCTTTTTAACAGCCCTTTGAACTGAGCAATTAGATGTTAATCTTTAGCATCCTTTCATGGAAAATTTTCACCTATATCCTGTTAGGAACTGGTCAGCCTAGTGTTTGGGGTTTGTTTTTCCCCTCTGGTCATTTGGCAATCCTAAATTCCCCGAATTGTCTTCGTTTTGGTCATAATTTTGGGTTGCCACCTTCTTTTTCTAGCAGGGTAGCTATGCCTTTTACAGTTATGCAGCAGGTAGAAATTCAGCAGGTGAAGCCTTTCCTAGTTCTGCATCTTAATGCCGAACGTTTAATTTCTGTATGTGGGTGTGCTTAAAGGCACAAGAATTCTGTTGTGGGGGTGGGGCGGGGCAGCTACAGGGTGCGTTCAGAAGTTCGGGGACTCAGTGAGGTCCTTCAGCTTTCCGTTTTCACACTTGATCTGCCTTTTCAGGGCATTTAGAGCAGCCCAGTGGTGATTCTCAGGCCAGGGACACCGTCTACTAGGAATCCTAGATTTGTCAGGGCTCCCGGGGGCCAGAGGCAATTGTTTACTACCACCCTAATGGCCTCACCCTGGGATTGCTCAGCAAATTAATTAGCTAACAAGGGCACAGCTGGCTTGTTAGTGCCACTCGGCTGGGCACTGCTTGGCAGGGCTCAGGGTTGCTTGGCCCTTCCCTCACGGCGGCTTCAGGCTTCTTCAGTCGGATGTTGGCCAGTCCCCTCAAGTGGGGCAGGAGCGTGGCCACTTGGGAGGCTGCGTGGAATGTTGTGGAAGTACATTGTGTGTGGAAGTGTGGAAATACAATCTTTTTTTTTTGTGAAACAGAGTTAGCCCATCAATCCAGTAGGGCAGGGGTGGAGAATCACTGCAGTCCAGACACTGGGCCTCTTCAGACAAAAATTTGGCCTGGTGGCTTAAAGTGGTAGAGCTGGGCACCAGGAATTAATGGGTAAGGTTGCCAGCTTCAAAGTGGGGTCTGGACAGCTCCCGGAATTGTTACTTATCTCCAGACTACACAGACCAGTTCTTCTGGAGAAAATGGCAATTTTGAGGTGTGTGTGTGGAATTCTATGGCATTAGGCCTCACTGAGGCCCCCTCTCTCCTCAAGACCTGCTGTTCCCAGGCTCCAGCCCCAGATCTCCAGGAATTTTCCAACCTGGAGCTGGCAACCCCGTATGGGGTCTCGACGCAAAGAACTAGACATGACGCCAGAGGAAATCAGACCAGTTCGTGGAGAATAGGCCCATTGGTGGGTATTAACCATGGCAGCAAAATGAAACCTCTATGCTCAGAGGTAGTGTACCTCTGAGTGCCAATTGCTGGGTGAGGCAGGGCGGGAGGAGAGGAAATGACAGTAGAAAATCTTGACCTCCTCTGCCCTGCTTGTTTGTTGGTGTTCTGGGGCATTGCTGGTCTCTGCAGGAAACCCGCAACTGGACTAGATCAACCCTTAGTCTGATCCAGTGGGGCTGTAGTTAACGTTTTTATGCAGTTGTGGAATGTGTGTTTGGAGGGGGGGGAGGTGACTAGTGTGTAGGTTCCTTCCTGTATGGGTGCAGACAAATTTGTGTGCCTTCTTGGTAACATGTCATAACTCCGAAGTTCCAGTTCTGACTGTAGTAAGGGGAGAAGAGGAGACATTGAATCTATAACTGTGAGACCCGTGGTTACCTCAGGCAGTAATATTTGAGAACAAGGGGTATATATGAATGGCAAAGGAGGGTATAGGGGATATGAGCAGAAGGTCAGTATAGCATGCATGCCTGGTTTTCTCTAGAGAGTGTGTTATGAGTATTTAAGTAAAAGATTTCTTTTTTCAGAGGGGTAGCCATGTTGGTCAACAGTAGAAGAGCTAGGCTGCAGTCACACACACTAAATAACCGACTTTTAGTCCTCTTTCAAAGCACTTTTGAATTGGATTTTGCCGGTTCACACAGTAAAAATCCAGTTGGAAAGTGCATTCAAAGTGGACTATTTAGTGTGTGTGACCAAAGCCTTTGATTCAAGTCCAGTAGCTCCTCAGAGACCAACACGATTTTTGAGGTAGAAGCTTTGGAGAGTCAAAACTCCCACTGGCAAATCCAAATCAGAATGGAAATCCCCGAGTCCTTCTATCCCAGTCAGAAGTAAAAGTGAATTTGGAAGAGATCACCGGCGTTGAGGGTTCTAATCTCTGTGTCCATATTTGTAGAAGGCGGAAGAGTTATACTATCTGAAGATAAACCAGTGTTGGTGTTTGTGAATTTGACACCACAGGAAGGTATTTATTTTTTTTGTCCTGTATTAATCCCCGGCAAATAGGAGTGAGCTTGTGAATGTATCGGAGAAGTGAAATATATTTGTGGGTGGGTTTTGTTGTTGTTTTTACAGTGTCAGGGCTCCAGCGTCCCCTAGGAAGGGAGGGGATCCCTGTGGGTCACAGCAGGGCAAAGTGGGACAAATGGGTTCTCTAGTTGCTGGCCCCACTGCATTAAAACCGAGAAGGAGATAGCCGCTTCTGGGTTCTTGGGCAGGGCGTGGCAGCCCTAGCAGGTGGTTGCCTGGCAAAGGTACGCTCAGCGGGTTGCACCTGCCTTGGTTGGCAGCCAAAGGGCGTCACCAGCCGCCCTTTGCTCTTTGTGGGAAGGAATGGAGCCACATCTCCCACCCCCCACAACACACACCGTCGCACGATGAGGACATTCTTTCTTTCCCCCCTCCTCCTCTCTTCCCCCCTCCTCCTCTGAGCCACCACAAAAATCCATCCTGGCTCCCCAAGGGCCTTGATCCACAGCCTTCCCCCCCCAAAAAAAGGCTTTTTGTTATGGATGCCAGTTCTCCCAGAATTACAACTGACCTCCAGACTACAGAGATTAATTGTCACAGAGAAAATGGCAGTTCTGGAGGGCAGAGTCTATGGTATACCATCGCCTCTAGGTGAAATACTTCCCCAGAGTCTCCCCTCCACGGGCGCTGTCCCCAAATCTCCAGGCCAGAGTTGGCAATCCTGTTTTTGGTCCCTGGCAGACAGGCAGTTCTGATACAGTCGAGATCAAAGTGCCTTTGCGCATAGATGGAGTACTTCCCCCTGATAACCGTGATCACAGATTGGGAATGTATAACTCCTAGGTCATCGCACGTGCCCAGGGTCCTCCCGCCTTGGAGTCCATGCCAGGAATCGGGGGAACCCCCCCCCCCCAGGCTTTACTCAACTGAGTAGAACAAGAGAAAGGCTATGTCTAACATGTATGATGCAAAAGAATAGCAACGAGCACTCTTTGCAGGCCTGTTCGTGCAGAGAACTAGCAAGGCCCCATGTCGTAGCGGAGCAGGTCCCCGTGGCCAACTCCAGTGGCGGGAACAAGGGCTCGAGTGTCTGGCTCCAGCGGCCCGAGCAAAGAAGGCTGTTGCTTGCACCAGCGAGCCCAGCAGGGGCCTGGTCGGTGGTGGCGGGAGCTGGAAAATCTAGCTCATCAGCCAGATGCTTCCTGGGGTCTCTGAGCTGGAGATCAGGAATGAGAGTCTCGGTGCTTGGGTTTTATGGGAAGAGAGAGAAACCCAGCAGGCGCTTGAAAGAGGGTGGAGGTTTGGGTGGGAGGTGGGATTCCTAGGGTCTCTTCCCATCTGGTTTTCTAGTGTTTCCTGTCTGCATTTGTTCCTAACTTCCTTGCCTGTGAACAGATCTGCTATGGTTACTTGGGTCGGGAGCCACATATAGGTTGTAGCTTGACCACAGGTAGATCATGCCGATCGCATAGCAATTGTTGCTTTTTCCCCCCAGAATCGAAAGCCTGGAGGGAGGAGGAGCGATAAAGTGGAGGTACAGCAACACTATACTTATTTAACCGTCCACAAAAAAGCCCTGGGAATTGGAGTTCAGCATAGTTGATAACGATTCTGTTGCAGATCTCTGTCACTTTTCTGCCCCCGAACTGCAATTAGCAGGGGTCCCTGCAGAGCTGGAATTAAACTGGCATGATACCCGTGTTGCCTACATGGCCTGAGATGGAGGAGAGGGGAGAAGGAGGGGAGAGAGATGCTTAAAAAAATGGGTCTCGTGCTGTTGGCTGGTGATGAAAGGTAGATCCTCAGTCTAGCCAAAGACTTACTGGTCCAAAGTTCTGTGCATGCATGTCGATTTCTTTCCATTTCAATAGTTTTGTACCGGGTAGGGTTGGAAGCACCAAGGGGTATTGCAAACTACTGTGGTGATTTTGTAAGGCACCCTCTGTTTTAAAATGACTAAATATTTTTGTTCCAATTTTCTCCCTTGCCTCTGTTGATTCTTTGGCCTTCAATTGCGGTTATTAGGAATGGGCTAATCGTAGGGATACATTACAACCTCCCACGCCAACTTTATTTGCTGGAATGCATGCCCAATGAATAGGCTCAGCTGGGAGATGGTTTAAACGGTCGGTTTCTCTGTATGTGTTGGAATGACAGTGTCAGGTCTCTGCTGCCTGCCTTTTCTACCTCCTCCTCCCTCTCTCTCTCTCACATGTCCACACCAACATGCCCAAATCCTACAAAAAGGAAATGCAAATCTGGCAATACATGGAAGCTACTTTTTTCCCCCTTTTTCTTTTTTACAGCTAGAGGTTTTGCATAGCTTAAATACTGTATGTTTCACAGAATTGGCTTTGCAGCAATGGACTGTTCCAGGAGGTGGAACATTGTGTTTAAAGGCTAGTGATGAAGAAGAGAAAGAGCTGGGGAGAAATGTTTGTTTTGTCCTCACAGTTTCAGGGGAAACTGGATTTTTTGTAGGGAGGGAAGGGGGAGATTAAAAAAGGAATTTGTTCCGTACGTACATCTGAATACGAGAACACTGAAACACCAGCTTCTTTCCTGTTTTCAGGCACAAACCCCTCCCTGAGCTCCGCTGCCATCTCCTCTCCTAACCCACCAGAACCACAGCCTTCTCGCTGGGAACTTGAGAATCTTTGATTCCAGGCACCCTGTTGGCTTTTCCTCAGTTAGACCCCCACCTTGCCAAAAATCCAGATTTTATTTCCCAGCAATTGCTCTGTAAACACAACTCTCTCTGTTGTTGGCATTGTAATGTTTGTGTTAGACGCTTGGAGTCCCAAGGATTTGGATGAGTTCTGTATTTGGGGATCAAATGACTGCTATAAATATTTCCATGCTCTCTCTTCCCTCCCCCCCTTCCCCCAAATGTGCATTTTTCCCTCCAGAGAAAGAAAATACCCACAGCCCTGAAATTTTCCAGATGTGTTACATCCCTGATTCCAGAAAAGGGAGCAGAGAGAGGGAGAATGCGTAGGGAGCAATGAAAATGTCTAGAGCAGATGGACCTGTAGAGAATATGACTTGTGAGGGGCTGTGGCTCAGTGGAAGAGCCTCTGCTTGGCACGCAGAAGGTCCCAGGTTCAGTCCCCAGCATCTCCAGTTAAAAAGGACCAGGCAGTAGGTGATGTGACCAACTCCAGCCTGAGACTTTGAAGAGCCGCTGCCAAGTCTGAGTAGACAATACTGACCTTGATGGACCATGGGTCTGATTCAGTATAAGGCAGCTTTGTGTTATGTCATGTGATCTGCTAATCATACAGGGTGATGGGGTACCTGACAAGAAACAGGTACCAAGGACAGGGTGGAGTGGAGGTTCTTTCAGAGGGTAGCCGTCTTGATCTGCAGTAGAAGAGCTCGGTTCATGCCTGGCGGCACCTTAGAGACCAACAGGATTTTGGGGGCATAAGCTGTTGAGCATCAGAGCTCACTTTGTTAGATCCAAAGGGTGCAGTGGCGTTGTGGGACAGAGATATCAGGCCTGGGATTTGGGATATTCTGGAGGGGGGGGGTCAGGACTGACCTGTTATCCAGATGTGCCCTGGCTCATCATTTCTTTTTTCCATCCCAGCCATGGCTGTCCGGGCCCCTGCACCGCGGGGTGACGCCAGCGCCGAGAGATATCTGTTTGTGGACCGGAACCAGGTGGGAAACCCGGCGTCCCAAGCAGATTGGACGGCCAAGCGGCTGGTGTGGGTCCCATCGGAGCGCCATGGCTTTGAGGCGGCCGGGCTACGGGAGGAGCGGGAAGACGAGATGCTGGTGGAGCTTGCCGAGAACGGGCGTCAGGTGCTGGTCGCCAAGGACGATATCCAGAAGATGAACCCCCCCAAGTTCACCAAGGTGGAAGACATGGCGGAGCTGACCTGCCTTAACGAGGCCTCTGTGCTGCACAACCTCAAGGACCGCTACTACTCGGGCCTCATCTATGTGAGTTGGGTTGTCCGGGGCGGGGGGGGACCCAGGAGGAGTCCAGGCTCCCCGCTGCTCCTTCTCTTGCTGCGTACGTAAATAGCGAAAAAACTGTAGAATAAGCTGCTAAGCAAATGATACAAAGTTATTTGAATGTAAAAGTATAATATACAGATTGAGATAACAAAAAATGCAAACTCCGACAATGCAATCATAAATGACAATTATCAGTGAAGATTCCAGGAGTATGCTTTGTTTCGAGTCCTTTCTTCTTCAGAGAAATTTACATGAAAATAAGCAGGGGTCATTTCCTGCAGGAGCGCACAGGAGCGGAGCTCCGGCAGTAAAGCGCCCAGGGGGCGGGCACAGGCAACAAGCCCCACCCCCTGCTCCCAGAAGCCCTCAGTCAGAGCAAGAAGCAGCCAGGTAAGTTGCAGAGCCCCCCCCCCGCCCCCCGGTCCAAAACAATGGCACATTTAAGTCCAAGTTTTATTCAGATACAAGCTCTCCCTCCTCTGCCAGGACAGATCTGCACCCCACCCCCCAATAGCTAGCAGTCCAAAACAGTCCAGTGGAGACTGAGAAGTGGGTGTTGCCTTCTGACATGCTTCTGGTGATGTCAGGAGGTGTGGCATATGCAGATAAGTTATGCTAATGAGTAATTAGCTCCTGCACCTCTTTTTCTACGAAATGACCCCTGAAAATAAGAATTTGTAGTATTCTGTATAGGGCCACAGTGGCTCAGAGGTTAAGATGCTGAACTGCAGACTGGAAGGTTGGTGGCTCGGCAGTTCGAGACCCGAGTGCCACGTGACGAAGTGAGCTCCCGTCTCTGGTCCCAGCTCCTGCCAACCTAGCAGTTCGAAAGCAAGAAATTGCAAGTAGATAAATAGGTACCACTTTGGTGGGAAGGTAACAGCGTTCCGTGCGCCTTGGCATTTAGTCATGCCAGTCACATGACCACGGAAACATCTTCGGACAACGCTGGCTCTTCGGCTTGGAAACGGAGATGAGCACTGCCCCCTAGAGTCGGATTCGACTGGCTTTCAAGCAAGAGAAACATTAGTATTCTGTATATCACAAAACGATTTTAAAGTCTTTTTGAAGTTTACTGTATTCCCCCTGGATGTTCGTTTATCGTCATTTATTATTGGGTTGTCATTGCTTGTATGTTTTGTATCTCACTTTGTATATTATACTTTTACACTCAAATAACTTTGTATCATTTGCTTAGCTTCTTTTTCTACAGCTTTTTCGCTATTTACATTCATTGCTGGGAAGTCTCTATTTTGGATATGTATTCCTTCTCTTGCTACAGCACCCAGCCGCTACTCTCCCACCACATTGTGTCACCATTGCTGTGACCTACTCAACCCGCTTCTCTACCCCACTAGATTTCTTTCCCACAGAGCATAGGAGTTCTGACTCCCAAGCAATGCTCCCTCTAAGCCGTGGAGTCTTGTGAGCAGAAACTCTACTTTGTGAGCTACTGGCATTAAAGTTGTGAGCGAGTGATTTGGCTGCTGCAGAAATTCATTTGCTCTGGAGCCATCTTTCCTGAGCTAAGACAAAAACGTGTGAGCCAGAGGCTAAAAAACTGTGAGTTAGCTCACACTAACTCAGCTTAGAGGGAACACTGCTCCCAAGTACCCCATTCTCGCATCCAATAAACATGGGACTTTCTTTTAGCCACATTTCCTCAGGATACCTGGCAAGGCTGATTCAGCCCCATCTTCGTAGGGCTTTCATGCTAGCGCGGTTCGACGTCCTTCCCTCAGCTGTTCTATCGGGAAGGTTCAAGAAAATTCCCTATAAAGATAGATTGTGCCCCTGTGAGATGGGGGAAATTGAATCCATTGGACATGTGCTATTGTACTGTAAATTCCACTATGACATTTGTGTTGTTTATATTGAACCTGTGTTGGACTCCCTTTTGCGCCAATCCGATGAGCATAAAATTAGTTCTTTATTGTCTTCGCATAATATAGAAATCCTGGAACCTGTAGCAAATTTCTTTTATGAGGTATCTTGAGGCTCTATGCTGCATGTTTATTTGATATTTTATGCCAATAAAGGTATTGTATTTGTGTATTTGCATCCAATAAACAGACCTCTGCCAGGGAATCTGAATGTCTCCAGTACCAACTGCTGGCGGGAGGAGGCTGTGGCTCAGAGGCAGAGCCTCTGCTCTGCACACAGAAGGCCCCAAGTTCAGTCCCCGGCATCTCCAGCTAAAAAGGACCAGGCAGTGGGTGATGTGAAAGACCTCAGCCTGAGACCCTGGAGAGCTGCTGCCAGTCTGAGTAGACAATACTGACCTTGATGGACCGAGGGTATGATTCGGTATAAGACGGCTTCATGTGTGCTTCTTAGCTGTGTTGCCACCAGGCTCCTCACATGAAGTTGCCTTATGTAGGGTCAGCTCACCGACCTGTCGAGGTCGGTCTTGTCTACCTCAAGTGGCAGAAGCTCTCCTGGGTCTCTTGATCCTTTTACCTGGTGATGCCGGGGATTGAACTGGGGCCCTTCCGCACACAAACAGGTGCTCTACCACTCATCCACAGTCCCACTCCTGAGCCATATTTGAGCCAGCACGTCCCTACCGGGGAATGGCTGCAGGTGGCCAGACCCATGCGGCCGGTTTCTCCTCCTTGTGTTGATTATGTTGAAGTGCCAGTCTGTTCGGTCACAGGGGCGTTGGTGCCTTGGCCAAGCGGTGGGGAATGCAAGGCTGGGTTTTTTGTTGTTACTGATTTGTGAAGTATGTGTGGTGATGCCAAGAAGTGAGGGTAGTTTCCTTCTCCCCCCCCCAAAAAAAATAAATAATCCTAACATTATTATAGAGTGGCGAAGAAGGGAAGGTATGTCCCTCCCCTTCTCTCCTGGTATTGTCTAGCTCTGGTTTCCGTGGCACCCAAGCGGGCACAAAAGGCTGCCCTGAGAGGCTCCGTGCCGCGACATTCTCTAAGCTGCACGTCATCGCTGACTTGTGGACAGCCCCGCACCCAGCCACCCTCCTTCCCCCCCCCCCACAGATCCCCACCCCTGCAGCTGGGTATCGGGGCGGGGAACGGACTAGACCTGTTTAGCTAGTACAGGAGCTGGCGACGGGGTGTGAAATGAATTCTCCCGAGGGCACGTTCACAAACACGCTGAATCTTAGAAGTGGAAATTGCCGCAGCAGAGCACCTAAACATTGTCCCCCTGCTCTGAGGCAGAGTATGTTGGGTGTGTGAAGTACCAGGAACGGGGAAATACTTAAGACATCGAAGAAAATAAACATTCTACATGGAAGGAGAACGGCCCGGCTCCCTGAGCAACATCCTCCGCGTCGAACCTGCTCGGGAGTGTTTCCTGCTGCTTCACCTGTATCTCCTTCCCTGTAATTTTAACCGATTGCTTCACGTCCTGTTTGGAAGGCTGATTCAGGAGTTTCAGCTCAGAGGAGCTACGGTTTTCGGCCCATCGGTACAGGCTGGCAGCTTCGTCTGCCTGTGCTGAGGCAGTCACGTGGTCACTCTGCCATGTTCTGAATTCAGCTGTTCGCACTCCACTGGTCATAGCAACAGCTTGGTCTTGGCACCCAGATTTCAAGCTGTATTTGGCAACCGGCTGGCAAATGCAAGTTGCTAAATGCCACGGGAAGTGTAGAGCAAATGTTTGCCAGGGTCCTCTGTTCACAGAGGAGCCACACTCTCCTTTTCTTTCTCATGCCAGCTGATTGGGTTTTTAAAAAAGACCGTCACTGGGCTCCCAGGCTGGCCATGAAGCCACATGAAAGGATCGCTTTGGGCATCAAATCCTAGAAGGATGTCATTTCCTTGCCTTCAATTTCAATTTTGTTTTTATGACTTTTATGACGCAGTCCAGCATGCGTTTGACTCCTCACTTCAGGGATGAAAATACCTGACTGGAATGCCGGGTTCTCCTCAGACATACATTCTTCTCTCCCCCTTTTCTCCTGTTTGCCACTGTTTATGTAAACCAAGGGCTACGTGCTGCACAGAGCATCCACGTTCCGTGATTCCTGTCCTGAGTTAAAACATGCTTGATTAATAAGCTGAAATAATCAAACAAGGAAATACTACTTTACACAGAGAGTGATTAAAATGTGCAATTTGCTGCCAGAGGATGTTGTGATGGCCACAGGAATAAACAGCTTTAAAAGGGGATTGGATATATTTGTAGAGGGTAAGTCGATCAATGGCTACTAGCCTTGGTGACTGAGGGGAACCTCCACATCCAGAGACACTAATCCTCTGAATCCCAGAGCCAGGAGGCAACATCAGAGGAAGGCTTTGGCCTTTATGCCCTGTTGCTGGCCAATCCATCCAGAGGAACTGGCTGGCCACTGTGTGAGACAGGATGTTGGACTATTGGTCTGATCCAGCAGGGCTGTTCTTATGTTCTTAAGGTCTAACTCTTCTTCACCCCTTCCTTATACTGAATTAGACCCTTGGTCCATCAGTGTCAGTACTGTCTACTCAAACTGGTGGTGGCTCTCCAGGGTCTCAGGCTGAGATCTTTCATATCACCTGTAACACAATCCTTACTGGAGATGCCAGAGATTGAACCTGGGACCTTCTGCGTGCTAAGCAGATGCTCTGCCACTGAGCCACGGCCCCCTCAAGAACAACAATACTTGAAGTCTAGCTACGAGATATGTTTTTCCTGTGTACATCCCCTAATTGGGTAAACAGACATAGTTTTGCATTTCTGTACTTTCCAGGCATGTGTAGGGCCAGTTTGGACCAGGACTGCAGCATGAAGGAAAGCTTAGATCTCCTTGTCCTTGTGCCATTTTCCTGACCTGAAATGGCCTTAGGGAGTCATTCTGGGCTCCATTGGGGAAAGCAATGTTCCCTCTAAGCTGTGGAGTCATGTGAGCAAAAATTCTACTTTGTGAGCTACTGGCATTAAAGTTGCGAGCGAGCGATTTGGCTACTGCATAAATTAATTTGCTCTGGAGCCATCCTTCCCGAGCTAAGACAGAAATGTGTGAGCCGGAGGCTAAAAAAACTGTGAGCTAGCTCACACTAACTCAGCTTAGAGGGAACACTGCCCTGTAGCGCATTAGTACATGTTAACGTTTCTCCAGTGGAGCAAATAGCAGCCACCAAGGGCATTTTGCCCTGACTTGAATAGCCCAGGCGAGCTCTATCTCGTCAGATCTCAGAAGCCAAGCAGGGTCAGTCCTGGTTAGAATTTGAATGGGGGACCACGAAGGAAGCCCAGGGTTGTGAGACAGGGGCAGGCAATGGATGTCTCTTGCCTTGAAAACCCCACTTGGTCACCCTAAGTCAGCTGTGACTTGATGGCAAAAAAATAGCCATCTCACACTGGGAAAACGGTGCAGGGAGACGGCCTAAGCCCCCTCCCCAAGTGTCATGCATGCCTGGGAAGCACGGGACTCCCAGACCATATGTGTTGATTCAGACCAGGGGTGTATCTTGGGGAAAATGCACTGTGTAGTCAGGCCGTCGTATAAGCTGCATTTTAAACTTGCTCTGTGTGTTTGGGGGAAACGGCGAGTCTTACCTGTCCTGAGATGTCCTGTTCCTTTCCTCTCCTGCCACAGACATATTCAGGGCTTTTCTGCGTGGTCATCAACCCTTATAAGAATCTGCCCATTTACACAGAGCAGATTGTGGAGATGTACCGGGGTAAGAAGCGCCACGAGATGCCCCCCCACATATATGCCATCTCCGAGGCTGCCTACCGAAGCATGTTGCAAGGTATGAACTGGGGCAAGAAGCGGCCGGAATGGAGGGGGAGATGGAAGAATGTCAGGGTGGCTTGCTGCAGTAGGGACAAAAGTTCGAATATTTCCTACTCCCAAACTGGATCGGAGGATGGGAGGGAAAAAGTATCCCGGGAAGGGGTGGGTGGGGTGCTTGCCTGGTGTGGTATGTGTCATGGAGGTTCTGAATTCCTGCCGTGGTGGAAACTGAGTTTGGGAAGATGAATGAATATGCATCTCTGGTGCCCTCCAATGGAGGACAAGCAATCTTGAGTCTCTAGTAAGAGAGATGGACTCTGAATGTTCTTTCTTATCCCCTACAGACCGAGAGGATCAGTCCATCTTGTGCACGTGAGTTGGGGTGATTTGAAACTTGGGAAGGGGACTTTCAGTACTTGTAGTGCCAAAGGGCCATTCATTATTCCACACCACTGCTTTTGTATGACGTTTGTCCCAGAAGCACAGACTGAGAATATGAAGGTATTTAAGGCCATGCTCAGGTGTTACAACAGACTGGGGGGAACCTCTCCTGTTCTAATGATCTACCCATGGTATAGACCCCAAAAGAACCATTTCATGGGAAGCTGCTGTCCAGACTACCCTTAGGAATACCATTCACCCTGACATCACGTTTCATTCTGTGCCGGCTTCCCCGACTGCAATGGGGAGGAAACACATTTCCTTGTGCCCTACTGGTAGAAATATAAACAGTCAAAATATACTGTGTAACGCCAATAAATAATCACTTTTGAATTTTTTTTGGTATTTTGTATATTTTTTATTTTTCTGTATTAATCTGAATGCACTTAAAGTCAAATTAATGATACAGAATATTCACTAGTTTCACAAACCAGTCATGAAATCTCAAAGTACAAAAAGTCAGCAACAGTGAAAAGCAATTTCAAACACCATGTGGAAAGAACATCACTTCATAGTTATATTCATAACAGCCACAGTAAAAGGATAATTTTCTATAAACATTACAGCTAGCATAAGATACAAGATCCTGCAATTTTAAAGGCTTGCATGCAAGGCACTGTCTTCTGATGACACAAGAAGCTTGAATCAGGAGCCTAAAACTATTAATAGACATAGTTCCAATCTTAAATCAGATGAGGAGCCGGGGTCATTTCCTGCAGGAGCGCACAGGAGCGGAGCTCCAGCAATAAAGAGGCCAGGGGGCGGGAACATACAACAAGCTCCACCCCCTGCTCCCAGCAGCCCTCAGTCAGAGCAAGAAGCAGCCAGGTAAGTTGCAGAGCCCCCCCCCCGGTCCAAAACAGTCCAGTAGCACCTTTAAGGCCAAGGTTTATTCAGGTACAAGCTCTCCCTCCTCTGCCAGGACAGATCTGCACGCCCCCCCTCCCAATAGCTAGGAATCCAAAAGAGTCCAGTGGAGCCTAAGTGGTGGGTGTTGCCTTCTGACACACTTCCGGTGATGTCAGGGGGTGTGGCATATGCAAATAAGGTATGCTAATGAGTGATGCTAATAAGCTCCTGCACCTCTTTTTCTACAAAATGACCCCTGTGAGGAGCCAAACCACTTCAAACTCACCCGGGACAGTAGCGTTTGGTGGTAGACTGTAGAGTTTGGCTCCTTCTCTGAGGAAGAACTGAAACGAGAAGTCTACCTAGGATACTGTGGCTGTTATGAATATAACCATGTGCTGGCTCTTCGGCTTTGAAACGGAGATGAGCACCGCAACCCTAGAGTCGGATTCGACCGGCTTTCGAGCAAGGGAACCTTTACCTTTACCTTTATGAAGTGATATTCTTTCCACATGGTGTTTGAAATTGTTTTTCACTGTTGTTGGCTTTTTGTACTTGGAGTTTTCATGACTGGTTTGTAACATTTGTGAATATTTTGTATAATTAATTTGACTTTAATTGCATTTAAATTAACACAGAAATACACCAAAAGTACATAAAATTTCAAAAAGTAATTATTTATCGGCCTTACACAGTATATTTTGATTGCATATGGCCCTTTACTGGGTTTCCTTGTTGAGTTTGTTACTGGTAGAACTGGCAGAATGCCCAGCTGGGCCTGAAATCGCGGCATGAGTCTCCTCAAGTAAGAGGGAAATAAGACTGATAACTGAGTAATGTTGATTTTATTAATTGGGCAATGGAATTGAAAATGTAATTATTTTTAATGCAGGTACGCCATCTCAGAAGAGGCATTCCCTCCCATGTGTAAGAGGGAATACCTCTTCTCAGGGGTCATTTCGTAGAAAAAAAGGTGCAGGAGCTCATTAGCATAACTCATTAGGAGAACTTATTTGCATATGCCACACCCCCTGACATCACCGGAAGTGTGTCAGAAGGCAACACCCACTGCAACTTACCTGGCTGCTTCTTGCTCCTCATGGCCCAGGGCTGCTGGGAGCAGGGGGTGGGGCTTGTTGCATGTGCCCGCCCCCTGGGCTCTTTACTGCCGGAGCTCCGCTCCTGTGCGCTCCGGCAGGAAAGGACCCCTGCCTCTTCTGTGATTAGCTTGAACACAGGTGCATGCACCCACTTATAAAACCAAACCATGCTGTCTCCCCGCCTTCAGCTGTTTCCCCCCATCAGAAGATCTATGCAGAATTGGTAATTGGCTAAAACTAATTGACAGATTTCTTTAATAGGATAACCATCCTGTTTGAGAGTGTTTACAGCACTCATGTTCCATATGCTGCATCCATATGACATCATCCTCTAGTCATCCCGCTTCTGTGTTTCTCCCCCATTTGGCTACCTGATTGGGTACAGTCTTATCAGAGGGATTGTGGTAAAAGTGTCTTTGAATGGGTGTGTGGATGGGAAGATGCTCATATCTGCGGGACCTGCCCGTATCAGTTCCATCTGCCTAGTGTCAACCCCGGAAACAGACAGATGCCCCCTCACTGGAGAACTTTTGTTCTAGCTTTAGAAAAAAATTGGTAGGCGACATTTATATAGCATTATAACAGTCTATTGCAACAATGCATTCATTTTCAGCTTTCATTTTTAAAAAGTAAGTCTGTAGCCCTTTTCATTGTGGAAATTTTATGGGGAAAGGTGCAGGCTGTATGGTATCACATTGTTGTAGATTGTGGCAATAGATCCTTATAATGTTATAATGCTATATCTAGCAATTACTGGTGGGTTGTTTTGTTTTTTTAAAGTCCTCTAGTGGGGGGAATAGTGGCCATAGGGGAGCTTTGAGGTAAGGAAAGTACATAGAAAACTGCCGTGTGGATGCTCCATTGTCTCTGCGAATGCTTTACATTCACAGTAATGAGAGTTACGTAGACAATCCTATGGAAGCAGCCATTCCCTCAGTCATCCTTGCAAACCTGGTAACATTATTATTCCCATCTCATGAGTTCATGGCTGAGCTGTAGGACTTGAACTGTGGTCTTCTCAGTTTATGGCCCTCTTTTAGCTGCTGTGATTCAGCAGCTCAATCGGTACAAAACACAAGCCCAGGCAGAGAAAGGAGGAAGGCAGGGGGCTGGACTTCTTCAAGGAGCCCATGCCGTTAGAAGTGGTTCTGGAAGCGGGCACATGCATGCTCCATCCAGAGCTCTGGTGCCCATCTTCTCACGCCCTCAGTGTCTGATCTTGTTGACAGGGGGGAATCTGGTGCTGGCAAGACGGAGAACACAAAAAAAGTGATCCAGTACTTGGCGCACGTGGCTTCATCTCACAAAGCCCGGAAGGACC
This sequence comes from Gekko japonicus, assembly GCF_001447785.1. Lineage (NCBI taxonomy): Eukaryota > Metazoa > Chordata > Lepidosauria > Squamata > Gekkonidae > Gekko > Gekko japonicus. The sequence continues at coordinate 247,707 of NW_015166462.1, read as the reverse complement.
ACAATGTGCCGGTGAGTGGCCTCTGACCAGAACTCTTTGCTCCTGCCACACCCACCTGCACCGGCAACACTGTTCCTCTCTGCCCTGCGTTGCTGACCTCTGGAAGAGATTCTCCACCCTTGTGAGCAATGTAGCCTGACATGCCCCTTCCCACTGTTGTTTGCATTCCTGAATTAGAGCATAGCGGTCTTGGGGAACTCGCATGCATGCTTTTGCCCACCTGGTGGCCGTGGGGTGGAAGTACCTGCCTCACCTGAACAGGGCAGCCACCGCCTCCCAGCAGCTGTGTCTCCACCCAGATCTAGCCTGGGGGCACCGTTAGGAATGCCAGGCGTCAGCCCTGAGGCTGAATAATTGATTCTCAATGAACTGTGGAGAGCCTTTCCCTCCTCAGCCAATAATCTCACTGGCTGTGTGCCCACTTGGAATTGGGAAGGATGTACGCTGCATTACCGGTTATGGTGCCCAAGCAGGTGTGAGCGGCAGAGTTGCCTTTTATCCCCTGTGCCCAAGAACCAGCGTGGTGAAGTGGTTAAGAGCAGTGGACTGTACTCTGGAGAACTGGGTTTGATTCCCCGCTCCTCCTCATGAAGCCTGCTGGGGGACCTTGGGCCAGTCACAGTTCTCTCAGAACTCTCGCAGCCCCACCTGTATCACAAGGGGCCTGTTGTGGGGAGAGAAAGCGAAGGCCAATTGTAAGCCACTTTCGGACTCCCTGGGGTAGAGAAAAGCAGGGTATAAAAACCAAGTCTTTGTCTTCTTTCTTAAAAGAAGGAAGTGAGCCACTGTTTGCATCTGAGTTGCTCATCTCGCCCCCCCCCCGTGCCACTGCTCACTCTGTCGTCTCCTTACCAACCTCCCCCAATGTCTCCGTGTCTGTCTGCCTTCCTTCTGGTTGTGCCAGTTCTGACCTTTGTGGACTTTGAAAGGCCCCAGCCTGAGGACTGCCACATCTCGCAGAAGTTGCACAATAAGAAACGAATCGCCAGCCACCCCTGCCGTCCTAATAGTGGGGATGTTTGCTTGTTCTGGCCAACAGGATTTGGGAAGGGAATTGAAATGAGGTGTTGATAATGTTGTTGTTGTTGTTTTTCCCTTTGAAGTCTTGAGGATTTCCCAACTGTGGGGGCGGGGTGGCAAGCTGCTTGCATTCTAATAACTCTTCCCTTGGTGCATTTCATGTTTAGTGGCTTAATGGCTTCCCTGTTTGAAGGGTGTCTCTGTCTGGGAGAAGTATGTTGGCTGTCTGACTCCCTGGGATCCTGTGCAGATCCTTCCCACCTCCCCCCCCCCCCCAAAGGGGGGAAAAGGGGGGGGGGGGGGGAAGAAAGAAGAATTATTGGGCAACTTCAGGACCTCGGAGGCCTTCTAGCCCAGGCACTGGTAGTGCACGTTTCTAAAAAAATAATTGCCCTCAGATAAAGGTAAAGGTAAAGGTTCCCCTGCTCGAAAGCCAGTCGAGTCCGACTCTAGGGTTGCGGTGCTCATCTCCGTTTCCAAGCCAAAGAGCCAGCGCTGTCCGAAGACGTTTCCGTGGTCATGTGGCCAGCATGACTAAACACCAAGGCGCACGGAACGCTGTTACCTTCCCACTAAAGTGGCCCCTTATTTATCTACTTGCAATTTCTTGCTTTCGAACTGCTAGGTTGGCAGAAGCTGGAACTAGAGACGGGAGCTCACTCCATCATGCGGCACACTCGGGTCTCGAACTGCTGAACTACTGACCTTCCACAGCCTGCAGTTCAGCGTCTTAACCACTTGAGCCACCACAGCTCCGCCCTCAGATAACTTGGCAACTTAAAGAGTTAAATTGGCAAAAATAGGCCAATTCCTGTCCTCCAGTTGGTGCTACATCCATGCATCCCTGGATATTTCACTGCTGCTGCATGAAAGCAAAAATCCGCAGCTGGTGGACAAGCCAATCCAATTGTGTGACTGTGCGATAGTGCAACAGGAACGCAGTAACCAGAGATGTGTGGGTGCAAGGCTTGGCATGAGGCAGGGGCGTGCAAACTGAGAATTTTCTCCTAATCTTTCGGGGTGCTGTGGCAGAAGGGAGGCACCGTTTAGGCAGCGGGGGTTCCTTTGCCACTCTGGCATGCCGGCAAATGCCCAGCCTCACCACCTGTGTAAAGAGGGCCTTTGGGTTTGCTCAGGTAAAGCATAAGAACCTAAGAAGAGCCCTGCCGGATCAGACCAAAGGCCCATCCAGTCCAGGATACTGTTCTCAGAGTGGCCACCTGCTGCCTCTAGGAAGCCCACCACTGCAACAACAGTTTGTCCTTGGGATCTGGCCCCCCTTCCTTGTAAGGAAGCAATTGTGTGTGTGTGTTGTGCTTGTGGCACAGAAGCAACTGTGGACTGTGTAGGGCACCGGTGAGCCAGTGGCCTCAGTTTCAGTGTTCCCTCTAAGCTGAGTTAGTGTGAGCTAGCTCACAGTTTTTTAGCCTCCAGCTCACACATTTTTGTCTTAGCTCAGGAAGGAGGGCTCCAGAGCAAACTAATGTTTGGAGCAGCCAAATCGCTCGCTCACAACTTTAATGCCAGTAGCTCACAAAGTAGGATTTTTGCTCACAAGACTCCACAGCTTAGAGGGAGCATTGCGCACTTTGTGAGGTCAGAGCAGGAAGTCCCTGCTCTTGGGTGGGGGGTGACGTGGGGAGGAGCCCGAAGGGAGACCTGGTATTAATCTCCCCTCTGTTGTTTTGCCACCCCAGCCGGAGTACCTGAACGAAACCAAGCAACAGGCAAGAGAGCACATTGCATGCTGCTGAGATGCAGCCCCTCCCTCCCTCCCTCTCACTCACCCCCCTTCCCCTTCCCCACATGCTGGTCGCCGATCACTCACTGGCTGCTGCTCCTGGCCCCACCTCCCCCTTTTTTTTTTGGGCTGCCCGTTCTCGCTTGACATGCTTTCCGTTGTTGGTCTTTTAACTTTTTTTTTTTTGGTGGGTTTTGTTTTAAAATTTTTGCTCTTCCCTCCTCAGAGTCCTGGACTCAGAGGGCTTTCTGAGAAAGGAACAAGAATCTAGCAGGCTGAGGCAGCTGGGGACGGGAGCCAGAACTCCCGGGTGCCCCCCTCCCCCTACAGACAGACATCTCCTCTCCATCTCCCCTTTATCGGTTCCCAGTTCACGTGTCACTGCATCGTTCCCTCCGTCTGTGATCCGGTTTTAATCCTTTGGTGTTTTGTTTTTGTTTTGTGTCTTTGTCCCTGCTCCTCGCCCTCCTCTACCCCCACCCCCACAATTTTATGTTGCGTGATGTCATCCCCACCCTGCCCTCCATAGACCTCCAACCCTGCTTCCTACGTGAGTAGTTTTCCGTTGTGCTTTTCAGGGTCTGGGAGGGTTTGCTTTGTCACGTGACGTGTCTGTGTTTCTGTGTCCAGACAGCATCTCCTGCTTGGGGGTTGCACTAGTGCAGAGGCCTCCCCCCTCCCAAGGAAGCACTCCTTCTCGAAAACCCACATGGACTCTGCTAGGACTGGGATTCCTGGGGGCCTCTCTTCTGCCCCATAGCCAGTGTTCCTCCCTTCCCAGTTCCCCGTGATGCCCTCTGCTGGGCTGGGAGTTCTGCCGTGATTTCATTTTCTTCTGCAGGGGGCCTGAGTGTGCATCACCCTTTCCTCCCACTTCCTTTCCCCCCTAGGGTGAACTGGAGCGTCAGCTGCTGCAAGCCAACCCTATCTTGGAAGCATTTGGCAATGCGAAAACTGTCAAAAACGACAACTCCTCACGATTTGTAAGTCTTCCGGTCTTTAATAAAAACAGATACATTTTCTGGAACAAGAGTCAAGATGGATGGATGGCCTTTAATCAGAGGAGCCTTGGTACTGATGCAGATCTAAACCACCACACACATCTAACGGAAGCCCAGCAGCACCTTGCAGACCGACAACATTTGTTCCGGCAAAGCTTAATCAGTGGGGGAGGGAAGGTGGCCTGTTATAGCCTGATCTTGTCAGGTCAGAGAAGCCAAGCAGGGTCAGTGGGAGACCACCAAGGAAGACCCTGCAGAGGCAGGCAATGACAGACCACCTGTGCTTCTTACCTGCCTAGGAAGCCCCTTCCTGGGGTTGCCATGAGTCTGTTGCGACTTGACAGCCCTTACGGTACATACTTTAGTGGCTACTTCACCCGTGGGAAAGGAATCTGGAGCATGTTGCTCCAGAGATACGTGGTGAGCTCAACCCATTTCTTTAAGTGTTCCGTGTGTGTGTGTGTCCCTCATTTAAGACTAATAGTGGTTCCACACCACACAGTGCTCCAGTGAATTATAGTAACCAGCAAAAGGATGTGCAGCAGAAAGCACATCGTGCAAGGGATGGTATTGGGTGTGTTGGGGGGGGGTGAGAGAGAGAGAGAGAGAGAGAGAGAGAGCACTGCCATTTCTATGGTGGCCTGATCAGCAAAGCTTTTTCTGCTATGATGGTCTTTTTGGTCTTTCTCAGGTATACAGTGACTAGAATAGGGATTCCTTCTCCTCCCTTTGTGGGTGATTTGTGCCAATGTCAAGGCTCCATTCGACTCCATTATTGTACAATTTAATTTTTTTTTAGTTATTTGTTGTCTGTTCTTTTTTGTTGTTAGCCACCCTAAGCCCTGCTTGCCACATTTCTTTAAGTGTTCCATGTGTGTGTGTCCCTCATTTAAGACTAATGGTGGTTCCACACCACACAGTGTTCCAGTGAATTATAGTAACCAGCAAAAGGATGTGCAGCAGAAAGCAAATTGTGCAAGGGATGGTATAAAAGATGTGCAGCAGAAAGCACATCGTGCAAGGGAGGGTATTGGGGGTGTTGGGGGGGGGTGAGAGAGAGAGAGAGAGAGAGAGAGAGAGCACTGCCATTTCTATGGTGGCCTGATCAGCAAAGCTTTTTCTGCTATGATGGTCTTTTTGGTCTTTCTCAGGTATACAGTGACTAGAATAGGGATTCCTTCTCCTCCCTTTGTGGGTGATTTGTGCCAATGTCAAGGCTCCATTCGACTCCATTATTGTACAATTTAATTTTTTTTTAGTTATTTGTTGTCTGTTCTTTTTTGTTGTTAGCCACCCTAAGCCCTGCTTGCAGGGACGGGCGGCCTAAAAATTTAATCAAACAAATAAATATAAACCTGGGTTATTGTTTGTTTGTTTTTTTAAAAACAAATCAACCTGTAATTGCTGATTTGTTTAGATCTTGCATGTAGAAAAACTTGTACCTTTTAAAACAGTCCGTTTTTTTAAGATACTTCCTGGGGAGAAAGAATAATTGCCCTTCCCCCTGGACAGAAAGCAAGCATTGTTAAACCCAAATGCCCCGTGAGGCAAGTTGAAAAGCAAAAAGCTAGCCCACGCATCTTTTGTAGAGGCTCTTACCATTGATTTCCAGTTCCCACCTATCTCCAAGCATATAGAATTTATTTAGATTTTATCTTTCCTCTGTTCCGATTCTTTTGTTTCTGCAAATCTATTTGTCTGTTGAACTGGCCATGACCCCTTTAAGTGACGAGCATCCTTTTATTCATCTGTACTTTTTCAAATGCACAGTAAGCCCTTGGAAAAGGGCTGGATTCACAGAATGTCAGTTTCAAATTCCCTCATGTTTGTAGAGCTAGGTCAACAGTCCTCCCTTCTCCTTGAGAAACCTTCCCACCTTTGTCTGGAAGACCAGTTGTCTTCTTGCAGAAGGTGTGTTTTCAAATTCTACCCCCCCCCCAGGTTTTTAATTGAGAGAGGTCAGTTTCTAGCCCTCCTGCTTAAGAAGAAAAGTGTGGGGGTGTAACTGTTTCTTTGCCTCCTTGTTGAAAGGGGGAATACCACTTTCTGCTAGACGATTTCCCACCATGGTATGTGTCAATTTCACACAAGCTGCTGCGCATTTTGCCCCTTTCCCTGAGTCTACTCAATCCTCAAAAAACAGGATTGAGTAGATGCGGGGAAATCACAGGAAGCTGGCCCTGAAGCAGCTTGTGTGAAATTGACACAGGAAGCTGGCCCTGCAACAGCTTGTTTGAAATTGACACGTACCATTGTACCATTGGGCAAAAGGGAAGAGCAAGCATGGAGCAACGCTTGTGGGAAATCGGACCCACTTGTGTGGTCACAACTTTTGTCTCCTCCTGGTTAAGGATTCATCAATTCTAGTGCCATCTTTAGTTGATCTAGGGAGATAAGCCTATTTCTTGCCTCTGCAGCTTGGTGGGATGTGTAACAATACAATATGGAGAGCTTTCTCATCTTAATGTCAAGACACTTCTAAAGAAATCCGATAAATAAGGCTATAGAAAACATTCTGGATGTGATGCGTATTTCTCAGTACGATGTATATACTAGGGACTTCTGTTTGTAAATGAAGCCAGTTCCCTTTTGCATGCCGCTTGTCATTCCTGATTTCCTCTTTGTATTACTCAGGTAAATTTATCCGGATTAATTTTGATGTAGCTGGCTACATTGTCGGAGCCAATATAGAGACATGTATCCTGCTCATGGGAAGGGTGGAATTCTGTGAAAAGGAGTGGAGAGATTGGAAACTAGGACCGCTGAATTGTATGGGTGCATAAGTAGAGTCTAAGGAACACAGGACTCCTGGTGGGTGAGAGCCGGGGGCCGGGGGGGGCGGGGAGGGCGAGTTGGGGCTCCTGGGCAGCCAGAGCAAGCTGGTGATTTTGTGGCAGGAAGGAGGCAGGTTTGTGTCCGGACATCTTTTAGTTTCTCCGCCTTAACCCTAAGCTGCCCAGATCTGTTGGAGAAATCGCGAGCCATTCGTCAGGCCAAGGACGAGCGAACCTTCCACATCTTTTATCAGCTTTTAGTGGGCGCTGGTGAGCATATGAAAGGTAAACCTTTTTTTTTTTGTATTACTCAAGTGGTACACGGCTAGGCTTCCTTTCTTTGCACTGTCAGGTCACCTCTTCTTAAAGTCGGGATGTCTCGGTCTTTAAAAGAAAGTAATGGGTTTGGTGGGTAGGGCACAAGGAGCCGCTACAAACAAGTGAACTACAGGTTTGGGCGGCTCTCTGGCCTTTCAGCCTTGCCGTGCAAAGCTGGTTGAAAATCGAGAGACTGGGCAGGAGATGGTGAGAATGGAAGAGGACGTGGAGCCCTGGAGTGGCAATTGTAGAATGAGGAAAGGGGATTCCACAATATTCGTTTGGGCTGTAAGCTGTGGCTCACAGGAGTTTTGAATCTCTCTTCTGACAGCGCTGGCTCTTCGGCTTTGAAACGGAGATGGGCTATAGAAAATTCGACTGGCTTTCGAGCAAGGGAACCTTTACCTTTACCTTTAACAGAGACTTAATGTGTTGGCAACTATTCCCTCTTCTGGACCACTGTACTTTTATCATTCTTCTGACCTTCTTGATTTAGTAGATAGTATTACCGTTTTCATTGGTTGCTTTTAAAAAAAAAATTAATGTGGGCATAAGTTACTAGCATTCCCATTTTACATACTGAGAAAGTGATGTACCCAAGGCCACAAAATAATAGCTTTTAAGGTGCCCCCATAAAGTGTACGACTCAAAACATGCATTCGTATACCAAACTGTATGTTTTCATCTGTCATACATTTACATGTACCCAGGCCCCAAAGAGCTAGGCTCGGTCTCAGTTGCCCTCTGGCACAGGCCCATGGGCTGCCACATAACACATGAAGTGATCATAGAATCATAGAATTACAGAGTCGGAAGGGGCCAGACAGGCCATCTATGCCAACCCCCTGCTCAATGCAGTATCAGCCTAGCACATCCCTGACAAGTGTTTGTCCAGCTGCTGTTTAAAGACTGCCAGTGAGGGGGAGTTCACCACCTCCCTAAGCAGCTGATTCCATGGTTGCACAACTCTTAATGTAAAAAAGGTTTTCCTAATATCCAGCTAGTTCCTTCCATTCTTGCGAGTCCTCTCCTCTGCTGCCAACAGGAACAGCTTCCTGCCCTCCTCTAAGTGACAGACCTTCAGATACTTCAAGAGAACAATCAGGTCCCCCCTCAACTCGGCACTTATCCTTGGTCCTGAGCACACGTTTGAGTTCAGACTCAAACTCTAGTCCCCCTGTGATGGACACAGCATCAGCCTACCTCCTGCCTTCAGAGAATCTAGGCATGCTAGAATCTGGCCCCATATCTGAAGTAGTGATAAAGAAGTGCCTCTGAGCATTTGTAGAGTGCATTTCCCTTAACACTGAGTCCATCACAATGGGCTTGCTCACATCTGGGATTCGTGGAGAAGGTTTTTCGTTTGAAAGGTTGATTCCCCTATCCTCGTGTTAGAGTTTGGCACCTCTTTCAGTGCACTTTCCAGTTCACAGAGTAAAATCCAGTTGGAAAGTGTACTGAAAGTGGATTGAAGGTAGATTATTTAGTGTATGCGACCGTAGCCTAAGAGGCTTTTCTTCTTTTCCTCTTGTGACCTACAGCGGAGCTGCTGCTGGAGCCGTTCAATCAGTATCGCTTCCTGTCCAATGGGTACCTGCCCATCCCAGGGCAGCAGGACAAAGAGATCTTTCAGGAGACCATGGAGTCAATGCGCATCATGGGCTTTTCGCACGAGGAGATACACTGTAAGTCCTTCTCACGAGAACGCATCGGGGGTGGGGGTGGGTGGGAGAAAATGGCAGCCCGTGGGAACCAGCTATTCAGGGTCCAACCAGTGAGAAATCTAAGTCAGCGTACCGTTGGCTTTCTAGGATGAGCCAGAGGCATTGGGGAAGTTTGTAAGCCGGGCATAGATGATGACATCATGCCTCATTTAGCATCAGGTGTGTGGAGATGTTCTATATTTGGACATGAGGCCTGCACGTCTGGCTGCCCTGACTAGGGGCATCAGTAATCCTATCCTCCCACATTTGAGTAACTGGAATTCTTAAAAAACATTTAGGTTTAGGCTTGTGTACCGTAATGGCTGAGAGGCTGAAATACATATCAGGAAGTCCCTGGCTCGAACCTTATCTCTGCTGTGAGCATTCTCTCTCAGCGCAGCCCTAAGCAGATGAAGAAGAAGGTTTCTATTGTATTTAGCCATAGGCCATTACAAACCACAAACAGAGAAGAATGCAATAAAACATGGAAAATTGTATAAAACAAAATACAGTCTAAAACGTTGTGAATCCATAAAACCGAGGTTATAAACAGTTAATTAATTCACAGCATACCCACTAAAATCAGTATTAGCTAGTTCCCCTAGGAACAGCGTTGGCCCGTATTTTCCTTGCAGCCAAGGCAAATAAAGCCATTCTATTGGATACATCGGCATTGGCATCGGCTACGCAGCCCTAAGCAGAATTATACCCTTCAATGGGTTTATAAAGCTGTAATTCTGTTCAGGATTGGGCTGTAGGTGGCCTGGGAAAGTTACTTTCACCAGAATACAGACCCTAACCCTATAAAATTGTTTGTAAGGATTGCAGGAAGATAACTCCCATGGAGTGTCTTGAACACAGGACGCACCATATAAATGCTAACCATTATTATTGCTGTTTGTACGAGTGGCCGTCGCAATACCCTGTTGCTGTGAGTTCCGCAAGTTAACAAGACGTATGCTTTAGTTAGTCCTTCAGTTTGGCTTCAGCTCGCTGCCTAACCTTTTTAAAAAACTTAGCCGTGAATGTTTAAATTTGCCAAGAGAGGTGTTTGGGTGGGTGGAAAAATGGGTTTGCAAAATAATGAAGAAGGAGCAAGAGAGAAACGTCCCTTTGTGTCGTCCTGCTCCCAGGTATGCTCCGGATGGTCTCGGCTGTGCTGCAGTTTGGGAACATTTCTTTCCGCAAAGAGAGGAACACAGACCAGGCCTCCATGCCTGACAACACAGGTAGGGGGAGCTCTGATAGGGGGCCAGGCATCTTTTGGGAAAACGGCCGGGGTTAATTTCCATCCTGCCTCGGGAAATGTAAAGTGATCTTTGTGGATGGGTTGGTGGGGACGAGCCCCTGCTCGTTTTCAAATGGATTTGAATTTGGCTAATGTCCGTTTTGGAGCTGCAGTGGCTCAAGTGGTTAAGACGCTGAACTGCAGGCTGTGGAAGGTCAGTAGTTCAGCAGTTCAAGATCCGGGTTGCCGCATGATGGAGTGAGCTCCCGTCTCTAGTCCCAGCTCCTGCCAACCTAGCAGTTCGAAAGCAAGAAATTGCAAGTAGATAAATAGGTACCACTTCGGTGGGAAGGTAACAGCGTTCCGTGCGCCTTGGTGTTTAGTCATGCCGGCCACATGACCACAGAAACGTCTTCGGACAGCGCTGGCTCTTCGGCTTGGAAACGGAGATGAGCACCGCAACCCTAGAGTCGGATTCGACTGGCTTTCGAGCAAGGGAACCTTTACCTTTACTTTAATGTCCGTTTTACTTAAGCTAACAAAAAAAAATCTGCACGAGTAGGATGATAAAAACGCAAAACAGGATTGAAATCATGTGGAAATGTGGGTCTTTACTGCGTTGAGCAGCATCAGAACGGCAGCTTCTACCACGCCTGGTTTGGCATTGTTACAAGAAAGAGGTCAATGCTGCCCACAAGTCACTCTCTGTCCTGCAGCACTTGTACTTAATACTGCTGTTTCCCAGTCTGCCAGAAGTTTATTTTTGTCCACAGTTCACCCAGGTTGGGGGCGGGTAGCCGTTCTGAGCCATCAGGGACTGGACATCCAGAGGCCTTTTGCCAACATGTCTCTTGTCCTTTCCAGCTGCCCAGAAGCTCTGCCACCTCCTAGGCATGAACGTCACAGAGTTCTCTCGTGCCATCCTCACCCCACGCATCAAGGTCGGCCGAGACTATGTGCAGAAGGCGCAGACAAAGGAGCAGGTCAGTGGAAGGTGGAACCTGGGTGAGTGGACAGGTGTGGGAGGGATGAAGGATACCTCGATACAAGAAGGATGGTTTGCTGAGATGGGGTGGGGAATAGCGGGAGCCACGGTGCGCCAAGTCCAATTCCGGCCTCTCTATCTTCTTTCCAGGCTGACTTTGCCGTTGAAGCTCTGGCCAAAGCTACCTACGAGCGGCTCTTCCGGTGGCTGGTGCATCGGATCAACCGTGCGCTGGACCGTACCAAGCGCCAGGGGGCATCCTTCATTGGCATTCTGGACATCGCCGGTTTTGAAATATTCCAGGTCAGGAGGGAAGGGGTCATCCAGGCAGGAGTGCCGCTTTGCCCAAGTGTTCCTGATCTCAGGGACCATTTGCATGCAGATGTAGGCAAATAGTTTGCAAATAGTTAGGGGGGTGCCCATGCTGTGGAGACTGGGGAGTGGGCTACACACGCAGTACTGCTTTATGCCTTGTGCGGGGAAAAGGGTTGTGGAAGCCTGTCGGATTCTTGTGGTCCCTGTGGCACCAAGTTTTACCTCTTGTTTCCTCTGGCTGACTATTTTCGCTTTTCTGTCTCTCTCCCCCCACCCTTACAGCTGAATTCCTTTGAACAGCTTTGCATCAACTACACCAATGAAAAGCTTCAGCAGCTCTTCAACCACACCATGTTCGTGCTGGAGCAGGAAGAATACCAGCGAGAGGGCATCGAGTGGAACTTCATAGATTTCGGTCTGGACCTCCAGCCCTGCATTGACCTCATTGAGAGGCCGGTGAGCCAAGGGGAGGGGATTTGGGGGGTGCTGCAGTTGGGGCACTGTTCCCTCTAAGCTGAGTTCGTGTGAGCTGGCTCACAGTTTTTGAGCCTCCGGCTTACACGTTTTTGTCTTAGCCCAGGAAGGATGGGATGGCTCCAGAGCAAACTAATGTATGGAGCAGCCAAATTGCTCGCTCACAACGTTAATGCCAGTAGCTCACAAAGTAGGATTTTTGCTCACAAGACTCCACAGCTTAGAGGGAGTGTTGGTTTTTTTTTGGGGGGGGGGTTGGAGAAGGATCTGTTTTGTCTATCAGGAAGTAGACGGGGGATCCCCAAGCTTGATGGACCTGGGAGCACGTCTGGAAGTTTGCAAATAGTTAGGGGGTGCCACAACAAAACAGCTGACATTGGGAATGGGTGTGTCCAGTCACAAAAAAGGTTCCACACCAGTGCTCCCTCTAAACTGAGTTAGTGTGAGCCTGCTCACAGTTTTTTAGCCTCCGGCTCACACATTTTTGTCTTAGCTCGGGAAGGATGGCTCCAGGGCAAACTAATTTATGCAGCAGCCAAATCGCTCGCTCACAACTTTAATGCCGGTAGCTCACAAAGTAGGATTTTTGCTCACAAGACTCCACATCTTAGAGGGAGCATTGCTCCACACCACACCAAGCGTCTTTCTGTGATGGAGGCATCCGTTCCAGACGTCTCCCTGTAGACACAAAGATGATATCTCTTCTGAGGCACCTCCTGTCCCAGTGAAGCAGAGGAAAGCCAGGATTGGTTCTTTGCTTTGGGGAACAAGGAAGGGTGGTCCAGGAAACACACTGGGCAGTGGGCACCGCACTGGTGGTAGCAGAAGCAGACTGTTCTCCCCCTGTACCAAGGAGGGCTTTGAGGGGGCTTTTGAAAAAGAGCGCTACTTGACATATTGCTCTGCAAATTACAAGTTTGTTAAGCCAGCAGAAAAGGCCTTTCAGTGGAGTGAAGAATATAGCAGCTGTAGGGGGCTTTAGGAGCTGCGGTGGCTCAAGTGGTTAAGACCTGAACTGCAGGCTGTGGAAGGTCGGTAGTTCAGCAGTTCGAGACCCGGGTGCCGCATGACGGAGTGAGCTCCCATCTCTAGTTCCAGCTCCTGCCAACCTAGCAGTTCAAAAGCAAGAAATTGCAAGTAGATAAATAGGTACCGCTTTGGTGGGAAGGTAGCAGCGTTCCGTGCGCCTCGGTGTTTAGTCATGCTGGCCACATGACCACGGAAACTTCTTCGGACAGCGCTGGCTCTTCAGCTTGGAAACGGAGATGAGCACCGCAACCCTAGAGTCGGATTCGACTGGCTTTCGAGCAAGGGAACCTTCACCTTTACCTTTTAGGGGGCTTTAGGGGTCCGAGTAAGAACAGTGCAGGGGAAAGCAACGTGGGAAGGGCTGTGCTGTCCTTGTGAATACCTCTGCATTCTACCCATGTGGAAACATCCTCTGTGGAGAAGAGGATCCCACTTCTGATTGGAGGAACTCGATGCTTCTATCATTTGCATAATGTCTCCTGATTGGATTGCACTCAAGTCCATTTGGCCCTCCCCCCTCTTCTCCCCCAACAGCAAAACTTTGGCTTCTGCTTTGTGGGCTTCGGTAATCCTTGTTAATAGTTTTGACTCGGTGTGCTCTCTGTCCCCCCCCCACCAGGCAAACCCCCCAGGGGTGCTAGCTCTACTGGATGAGGAATGCTGGTTCCCCAAAGCCACCGACAAAAGCTTTGTGGAGAAAGTGTCTCAGGAGCAGGGGTCCCACCCTAAGTTCCAGAAGCCCCGGCAGCTGCGGGACAGAGCTGATTTCTGCATCATTCATTACGCCGGCAGGGTGAGTGGCGCCCATTGCATGCTGGGTAGTCGTGGTTCTGCTCATATCCTTCCTTTTCTTCTGCGGATCTCGAGGCATCAGGTAGAGGGTTGGATTCAGCCAGCTTTGCTGCCGATGAAAGAGGAAGGGAGGGAGGATCTCTTCACCCCGAAAGGCTGTGCTGGCAATCCGAGGCGTGTACTGCCAACGTTTTGCAGGATGGGTGTCATAGCAAGGAGAGGGATGCGCTGTGATTGAGTGAATTAGCTTGCTGGATTCAACCAGTTGTGTCCATCAGTTGCTGAAACAAAGCAAATCTAGTCAATTCCTCATTGGGAAGCAAAGCTACTGTATTTTGTACCTCCAGACCGTGTCCTTGATTGTAAACAGACACACTCAGACTGGGAATCTGTCCCGGGCACAGAAATGTATGTTCAAGAAAGTCCACCTTCATTGGTTCTTGTTGCTGGAGGGAAAACAAAGTCACTTCATTCCATGTCCCCAGCGGCCAGAAAGACCCTGAAAATGTCTGATATGGGGATATCTGAAATGTGTGACAAAGGTAAGAATGTTTATGATGAACTGTATTATCCTGAGCCTACGGGGAGGCCGGGATAAAAATCGAAATAATAATAATAATAATAATAAAAGTTAAAAAAAAGAAAAAAGAAAGTCCACCTTCAGTGGTTCTTGTTGCTGGAGGGCAAACAAGTCACTTCATTCCATGTCCCCAGTGGCCAGAAAGACCCTGAAAATGTCTGATATCTACAATTGTGCCTCCCCTTCCTTCTTGATTTTCGTGTCTCCGTTTCCCACTCTTCCTTGGAAAGGTCGATTACAAAGCAGACGAATGGCTCATGAAGAACATGGACCCTCTGAACGACAACGTGGCCACCCTCCTCCACCAGAGTGCAGACAAGTTTACGGCAGAGCTGTGGAAAGACGGTAGGGTGGTAGCGAAGGGTTAAACCAAGAGACGGAAAGGGTTTGCCTGCCTTGAATCTTTTACGTCTTTAATGCCTTTATTAACTGAATACTTCTTAACGTACCTTTAAGGCTCTTTGTGATCTCTCTGTCGCAGATGTTACTAACCTCTTCGCTATTCGTTCTTTCTCTTTTTCTCTCCTGATTCCCCTCTCCTGTCCCGCAATGGATGGCTTGGGGGAATTTCTCCTGCCCCTCTCCCCACCTGCTTAACCTTGTCCTGTCTCTAGAGATCCAGAACATACAGAAGGTCTATTTCTTTGACAGCTATGCCGTGGCACCTCAGGGTCCAGCGGAAAGTATGTCTTTTATTTCCCCCCTTTCTCACTTTTCCATGTCTGTTAAAGGAGAAGCAGGGGCACACTTGCGGGGGGGGGGGAATATATCCCTTCCTTTCAGCTTTGAGTTATAGGATTGGCTCTAGGTCCCATACAGTGCAGCTGTTCTTGGACTTTTGAACTGAACTTCTAAGGTCTCTCATCCACCTTGTTGTTCAGCTGCTTGGCTCATGGCTCACCTGCCTGCCTGTGACATCAGGGCAGCTAAGCCAATGGCAGCCCAAAGGTCCTCAGTGCCTTCCAAGGCCCACTGTGGTGTCAGAAGGAACCAGCCTCTCATGATCAGGTCGTACTTGCAGCCCGCTTGGATAGAACCTTCCTGCCTACTTCTGCTCTCTCCTTGTAGTTGTGATTTATGTGGATTGTGGACTAGGGCTGGCTGGCACCTAAAGGACTTTGCCTTGAGGTTGTGGGGGGGTTGTACTTGGCGGCCATCTTCCGGCTTCTGACTGTGCGATTCAGGTGTATCTGAATGTAATGGATTTGAAAAATAACGGTGCTCAACCTTTTACCTCAGGAAAACTCAGTGGGAATGGAGGGCAGTCGTTGTTGGAGGTGGGGGTGGAGTTGGGGGGGAGGGGCCGACAGCTCTTTAGCTCTTCTGGTTCTGATGGGTGGTCATGGAAAGTGCTGTCAAGTTGCAGCTGACTTATGGAGACCCCCATGGAGTTTTCAAGGCAAGAGATGAATTGAGGAGGCTTGCCGTTGCCCGCCTTTGTGTAGTAGCCATGGACTTCCTTCTCCCATCCAAGTATTAACCAGGGCAGACCTGGTAAAGTGTGTGTAAAGTGCCATGTAAAGCGTGTAAAGTGCCTGGTAAAGTGTGTGTAAAGTGCCATCAAGTCACAGCTGACTTACGGCAACCCCAGCAAAGGGGCTTTCCAGGCAAGTGAGAAGCAGGGGTGGTCTCCCATGGCCCTCCCGCTGCAGAGTGTTCCTTGGTGTTCCCCCCCTTCAAAGTACAAACCTTGTGTAGCTTCTGAAACCTGTTGGGCTGTACCGGTCCACCTTCCCTCCCATCTAGGTAGGAACAGATGGAAGTGCTGCTTGAGAGATTGAAAGTGTTGAGTTCCCCCCCCCCTTGCATTCTAGTGGACCGTATTGTGGGTCTGGACCAAGTGAGCGGCATGGGAGACCTCACCTTCGGCGCCTCGTACAAGACTAAGAAGGGGATGTTCCGCACGGTGGGGCAGCTGTACAAGGAGAGTCTCTCCAAGCTCATGTCAACGCTGCGCAACACGAACCCCAACTTTGTGCGCTGCATCATACCGAACCATGAGAAGAGAGTGAGTTGCTTGTCCGCGTGGTGGTCCTGTGGATGCGTGGGTACGTGTGGCAGGGCGGGGGAGGCCTAGGCCAGGATTAGGGAAGGTGACTCTCTCTTAGTGGCACGGTGCACTTTTCGTCAGGAGCAGCCTTGAAACTGAGTGAGAACTGCTCAGGCGGCCTGGCTGGAAGTGAGCAGGAGGGGAGGGGAGGGGAAGGGCATGGCTGTGAAGCCCAACGGCAGTGACAGGAGGGTGAGGGGGCTGTCTTGGTGTACTGTGGGACACCCCCACCACAAACACACACACACAGAGGCCATTGTCTGCCTCCTGAAGCGATCTCTGACCGGCTGTGCTTCTCTGGGACCCTCTTCCAGGCTGGAAAACTGGAACCCCATCTTGTCCTGGATCAGCTGCGCTGCAATGGAGTCCTGGAGGGAATCCGCATCTGTCGCCAGGGATTCCCCAACCGTATCATCTTTCAGGAATTCCGGCAGAGGTACCCAATATCCGGTTACTAAGCTCAGAGCCTCCTGGAGGGCAGTGACTTGCACCCAGGTAAAACTGGTCATGCTTGTCACCAGGGCTATTTTTGGGCAGGAACGCACAGGAACGGAGTTCCGGCTGGCTCCCAAGTTGGCCACGCCCAGCAGGAACTCATTAGTATAATAGGCCACACCCAACAACAGCAACTCATTAGGATTGGCTACAATTAGGGGTGTGTGGCCTAACATGCAAAGGAGT
>NW_015166462.1:216464-230761 GCF_001447785.1 Gekko japonicus | reverse complement strand
AGCTCCTTGGAGGAAAGGTAGGATTTAAATGTGAGGCATGACAAGGATTTAAACGGGAGGGGGGGAGCCATAAATGCCATTTCTAACCCTCCAATGTGTCAATTTCCCTGACAAGGTATGAGATCCTCACTCCAAACGCCATCCCCAAGGGCTTCATGGATGGGAACTGTCTAGGATCTGATACATGGGCCCTTCCACTCCACTCCACTCCTTGCTGAGGGCCAGTGTGGTGTAGTGGTTTAAGCCTTGACTTGGACCCAAGAGGCCTGAGTCTGAATCCCCCCAAGAAGCCGTGAATCTCACTGGATGTACTTAGACTAACCTGAAAGACTGACAGACCCATTTTAGTGGATGGGGGGGGACACAGAATAACTCCCCAGAGCTCCTTGGAGGAAAGGTAGGATTTAAATGTGAGGCATGACAAGGATTTAAAGCGTGGGGAGGAATGCCATAAATGCCATTTCTAACCCTCTGATGTGTCAATTTCCCCGACAAGGTATGAGATCCTCACTCCAAATGCCATCCCCAAGGGCTTCATGGATGGGAAACAGGCCTGCGAACGCATGGTAGGTTGGGCTCACTGAGCAAAACAGAGGACAGGAGGGAATACTAGAAGCAGGTCTGGTCCCCGAGGGTCTGAGAGTTTTGGTGTTTAACGCCTGCCGCCTTCTCCTTTTTTTCCCTCCCCCTGACAGATCAAGGCTTTAGAGCTGGACCCCAACCTCTACCGCATCGGCCAGAGTAAGATCTTCTTCCGGGCTGGCGTTTTGGCTCACCTGGAAGAAGAGCGGGACCTGAAGATTACAGACATCATCGTGTCCTTCCAGGCTGCGGCCCGGGGATACCTGGCTCGCAGGTGAGCACTGAGCAACGACCAGGGCGGATTTCCAAGGGATGCCAGCTCTTGTAGGTCAGACGAGTCGGTCAGGGAAGCCAGAAGGTTCCAGGCTCCCTGGAAAGGGTGGGAGCTTCAGCAGATGTGGAGCAGGAGGCGCTGTCACGTGGGGCTCCTCCGTGGGTGGATTAGAGAGCACCGCTGGCCAGGAGCTGGGCCGTGTACTCACAGTCAGCAGAGGAGGTGGTGAGCCTCTGCCAGGGAAGGGCCACGCGTCAGGCCCACGGGCCAGGCCACATTTAGCGGAATGTTCCTTCACCTTGTAAAATTCTTTGCTTGTAGAAAATTGATGTGGCAGAGGCTGTCCAGGGCTGGAGCCCTCTGACCTGTGTTTTTCTGCATGGAAGGGTTCTTCTGTACAGAGGAACAACGACCGGGGCAGATTTCCAAGGGATGCCAGCTCTTGTCGGTCAGACGAGTCGGTCAGGGAAGCAAGAAGGCTCCGGCCTCCCTGGAAAGGGTGGGAGCTTCAGCAGATGTGGAGCAGGAGGCGCTGTCACGTGGTCCTCCATGGGTGGGTTAGAGAGCACCGCTGGCCAGGAGCTGGGCCGCGTGCTCACAGTCAGCAGAGGAGGGGGTGAGCCTCTGCCAGGGAAGGGCCACACGTCAGGCCCACTGGCCAGGCCATATTTAGCTGAATGTTCCTTCACCATGTAAAATTCTTTGCTTGTAGTAAACTGATGTGGCAGAGGCTGTCCAGGGCCGGAGCCCTCTGACCTGTGTTTTCCTGCATGGAAGGGTTCTTCTGTACAGAGGCCCATTTGAGTTGGGCCAGGTGGGCTTTGGCCTCCTGTGTGAAACAGGTGCAGCCTGGATACAGGTTTATGGTTTCATCTGCCATTTTTTAAAAAGGCTTCATCACCCCTACTACCCCTCTGCTGTGCCGGGCTGCTGGTTCCCCCGGCTGGCACGGTGCTGTCAGCCCTGATTGGCTACAGCTCCGTCAAGGTCTCCTCTCTAACCAGAGGTTGAACCTGGGGGCCATCAGCTGCATAAAGGGTGCCTGTTACGGAGGAGCAACGGTGTCAGGCTTCCCCACAGCATCAATGAAGTACACTCTTGCAGAAAGGTTTTTCTTTATTTGAAGCTATAGGTGCATGTACAGGATCACTGTTAGGAATGGGGGGGGGAAGCAACGAGCAAACAGCTGAGGCCCAATTGCAGGACTTCCCACGCACCATCGGGCCTGGGAGCAAATGCTTCTAGGTGGCATAACATATCTCCTTCCCACGGCCCTTTGTGAGATCACCAAAGCAACTATCCAGCAGCAACCACCTGTGGCCTTGAGAGATATACATGCTCCAGCAGCTAAGCAATTAAGCGCTTCAACAGGTCTACATATGAAAGCGAAAGCACTCAAGCGCATACATGGGGAAACCAAAATAAAAGAAATTTGGCAGCTTGCTGACAAACGGCCTCTGTCGTTTAGAGGGACAAAATTTGGACTTCGTCAGCGGCCAATAACTGGGCGCTAGTGGGTCAGAGCAGGCTCCCGATCCGCCTTCCTGTACACTTCCCATTTCTTTGGAATGTGTCGCCTAAAGAGAGTATGTTAATCAAGCACTGTTGCCTTTATGCATGTGTTGTAGAATTCTTTTCCTGCTTGCCGTAAAGAATGGCAAGGAATTTGTGCACAGGCTGCCCCCAGGCCGGGTGTCGTCCCCTCCCCTCAGAGCTGCGGGCAGGGACCTCAGCTTACCCAGATCGCTCTCATGTGTCTCCCTGGCAGGGCTTTCATGAAGAAGCAGCAGCAGATGAGCGCCCTCAAGGTCATGCAGCGCAACTGTGCAGCCTACCTCAAGCTGCGCCACTGGCAGTGGTGGCGTCTCTTCACCAAGGTGAGGGGAATGGTTCGGCCGTGGGGTGCTGTTTTTCAGGAAACGAGAGGCTAATGGGTTTTGGAGGGAGCAATTATGAGAGTGGGTATTGGCAGCTCAGTTCCTGGAAGAAGAAACCCCAGAGTGGGATTGCGGACACCTGGTACTCAAAATCAAAAGGAGCTAAATTGGTTGAGTTTTACCTCTAATCAAGTAGGTCAGTTTAGACATAGCATTGTTGTGGTTTTGGCAACCCACGTGACTCTTTTTGCATGAGACAAGTGTTGAATTGCCCGGTCTGGTGCAGGATGGGGATAAAATGATAAAAGGGTTGGAACACTTTCCCTATGAGGAAAGGTTAAGGCGCTTAGGGCTCTTTAGCTTGGAGAAACGACGACTGAGGGGTGACATGATTGAGGTTTATAAGATTATGCATGGGAAAGAGCAGGTAGAGAAAGAGGTACTTTTCTCCCTTTCTCACAATACAAGAACTCGTGGGCACTCCATGAAATTGCTGAGTGGTCGGGTTAGAACGGATAAAAGGAAGTACTTCTTCACCCAAAGAGTGATTAACACTTGGAATTCACTGCCACAGGAAGTGGTGGCGGCTACAAGCATGGACGGCTTCAAAAGGGAATTAGATAAGCATATGGAGCAGAGGTCCATCAGTGGCTATTAGGCACAAGGTATAGATAGGGGCTCTGGGGCAAGTGATGCTCTGTCATCTTGGTGCTTGGGGGGGGGGTCAACAGTAGGAGGGCTTCTAATGTCCTGGCCCCACTGGTGGACCTCCCGATGGCACTGGTATTTCTGGCCACTGTGTGATACAGAGTGTTGGACTGGATGGGCCTTTGGCCTTATCCAACATTGGCATCTCTTATGTTCTTATGTTCTTTGTTTTTGATAGCAGAGTAAAAGGCATGATTATGGCCTCTCCCACCATAGTTGGTGGATTTACCTAAAAGGGTAAAAAATCTTAACCTGTTCTGATCCGGGTCCCAAACACAACAACTCTAAGAACGTAAGAAGAGCTCTGCTGGATCAGACCAGTGGTCTCACATGGTGGCCAACCAGTTCTGCTGGAGGGCCAGCTGCAGGGCACAGAGGCTGAGGCAGGGGTGTCACACACAGGGCTCTTATCCAGCCCGCAATCAACTGGTTTATTGCCAGATGACAGAGGCTGTATACTGTCATAGTGCCAATGAGTAATGGGTGGTGGAAGTGGGAGGGTGGGCATCAGGGAGATACTGTAAGGAAATACCGTAAGACTGTTAATGTTTTGAGCATGTGTGTATTTTGAGTAAAAAACCAGTATTGTTAATTGGGTTTGCCTGTGTCCTTTATAAAGTTTATACCTCTAGTACCTGGGGTTACATTTTATGGCGCACATGGCCTGGCCTGACAAAGGGACATTTATGTCAGATCTGGCCCTTGTAACAAATGAGTTTGACACCTCTGGGCTAAGGCCTTCCCCTGATGTTGCCTCTGAGCGCTGGTATACTGTCTGAAAGTTTGAAGGCTTCCTTTAGTCACCATAGCCGTTAACTGCTAATGGGCCTAACCCCTGTGAATTTATCTCGCCATCTCTGCTTATGGCCATTCGTACATCCTCTGGCAGTGAATTTCACCTTTTAATCACTTGGTGAATGAAGAACTTTGCTTTTAAAACAACAACAACAACGAACCCTGCTTCATGCCCTCGCTATTGTGAAGCAAAGGATCAGGGCCTGTGTGCAGTATTCAGTAAAGGCTTTGATGCATAAAGGCACTGCTGTACACAACTTCCCCACTTTCTTTCATGCCTTCCTGCTTTCCTGACCCCTGCTGTCCACACGACAGGGTCACATTTAAGGCGAGAAGCCTTCGGAAGCCTTGCCAGACAGAGTATTTGCAGAGGGGGTTCCCCACCCAACACCCCCCTTCCTTAGCTTGGCTCTCTCAGCAGCCCTCTCCTCTTTGTGTGTTTGGCAGGTGAAGCCCCTCTTGCAGGTGACACGCCAGGATGAGGTGATGCAAGCCAAGGCACTGGAGCTGCAGAAGGTGCAAGAGAAACACACAAAAACACAGACGGACCTTAAGGAACTGGAAAACAAGTACCAGCAGGTGAGCAGGGAGTGGGCCTAGAGAATCCCGGCAGTCCAGTACCACCTGTTGCTAACCCTTCCCCCCAAAAAAAACCAAACAAATCCTACTTCCTTCTTGAACATACTTGAACCCATGCAGCCCACACAAAGTTGCTTTATACTGAGTCAGATCCGTGGCCTTTCCAGGTCAGGCTTGTCTACTGTGACAGGCAGCAGCTCTCTATGGTCTCAGGTCAGGGTCTTCTACATCACCTCTGATCTGACCCTTTCAACTGAAGAGGCTGGGATTGAACCTGGGATTTTCTGCTTGCAAAGCAGATGCTCTGTCAGCCTCCCCTTCTAACTCCAGCTGAGCCCCTCCTTGCCATCTTACCTACATTTACTGTACTATCCTCCTTGCCTTCATTCTTGATCCATCTCAGTACTCAAATCCTTTCCTAATAGGCTGTTCCTGTTACACTTCTCTTTGTTTGCTAGGAACACATTCTCAGTCTCCCCCTTTACATCCGCATACTCCGTGTTTCTCTTGCATTCGGTGTAAAGTTTCTAGTCCATACTATGTTTTCTCTGCCCCCGGCCGTACCTCCTGACACAAACATATGAAGCTGCCTTCTACCGAGTCAGGTCCTTAGTCTGTCCAGGTCAGTACTATCTACTGTGGCTGGCAGTGGCTCTACAGGTTTCAGGAAGAGGTCTTTCACATCACTTACTACCTTGTTACATCACTTACTACCTGATCCTTGTTACTGTCATTGAGTCGATCCACCTCTTGTTGGGTCTTCCTCTTTTCTAGCTGCCTTCAAATTTGCCTGGCATTATTGTCTTTCCCAGTGACTCTTGTCTTCTCATGTGGACTATACCACTGTGTATAGGACATATCATCTGTTTGCTGTATCTGCTACCTTGTTGTCACTGCATTGTTTTCTACTGATGTGATACCATTTGTCTGCATTGTATCTGCACTCCATATCGTATCTGCTGTGCTTATTTGGATTTCTGTACTCCTAGTCCTCATTCATTGCTTGTTGGCTGTCTCGTCATATTGACGGTATTGAGTTGAGTCTTACTGAGAAAGGCGGACTTGAAACAGAGCAACATAAATAAAAGTGGGCAGATTGCAGCCCACGGGCCACATCTGGCTCTTAAATAGCTTGGAGAGTCAGAAGTGGTCAGTGGGCCATAATTTGCCCACCTTTATTTATTTATTCATTCATCTGATGGGAGTATCACCCTGTGGAATCGTTGCATTGGCTAGCGAGGGGATGATCCTGAAAAGTTGTTTTAGGGCCATCAGGATCTCCAGACTGAGCCACATCTGGGTTCCCACCTGCCTGCGATGGTTCTGAGTTTGACACGGGTCTTCCTGTCCCCGTGCCTTGCACTGGGGTGCAAGAAACGGGGGCAGAAGCCCGGCGACCAACTCAGAGCCCTCGACAGCAAGAGGAGAGCTGGGTGTGGCTCTTGGGGCCTCCCAAAGGTGCCCACCCCTGTGTTATGGGCTAAAGGCCCGAAGGAGAGACTCTCTGAACCCCGTGCCTGTCTCTCCTCCCTGATCCCAATTTCACGGTAGCTTTCGGAGGAGAAGTCCATCCTGGCTGAGCAGCTGCAGGCCGAGACGGAGCTCTTTGCCGAAGCCGAGGAGATGCGGGCGCGGCTGGCAGCTCGGAAGCAAGAGCTGGAGGACATTCTGCACGAGCTGGAGTCGCGGGTGGAAGAGGAAGAGGAGCGCTGCCAGCAGCTGCAGACGGACAAGAAGAAGATGCAGCAGCACGTGCAGGTGGGAAGGGAGAGTGACTGATGAGCAGGGGGACTGCATGCACTGCAGAGGCTGCTGGGCGGAAGCAGCTGTGTCCCTCCCTCAGAAAGGGGGCAGTGTTAGTTGTAGGGGGCAGAATAGGAGGACATTGCTTAGGGGTTTTTTTTGGATTTTTTTAATTATAAGGGATACAGAAAGAAAGACGGAATAGGAAAAGGCACATAGCAAATATAATTACCCAAAACATAATGTGAGGGCAATTTTACAGGTATTAAGGACAATCCCTTTTCAGAATATATATATATGTGTGTGTGTGTATGTGTATATGGTATAATAGCTTAACATTGCTCAGTTTGGTATAGTTGAACGAGGTGGGCTGTGCTTGGGCGGGGAACTGCAAAACAAGTGCAGTTCACACATAATCTTGGCTGGTGGTTATGCAGGGTAGGTCTTTTCCTGTGGTGGCACCGCTGTGTTATTCGAAAAGGCCCATCTCGCCTCGTCCATCTTACTTGCCAAGAAGGCAGTGGAATTTGCTTGCCCCCATGAGCTTTTAGTGGGTCCACACTTTTGTGTCGTGTGTCCTTATTCTCAGCTACTCTTTTTATAATTAGCATGAGTTTAATGGCTTGCTTTTGGTTGTTGTTGAGTTTGTGTGTGTGTGTTGCGAGTTCCTCTCTATGCCTGTTGGCAGACAGGCAGGACCTAAACAATTTATTCAGGAGACTTCTAAGCTCCCTTTCCAGAGTCTTAAACATAGCACATCAATGAAGCACATTGCAGTGGTCCAAGGGCCAAGTGAGACGTGGTGATTTCTAACGCGTTGGGACCAGGTTCCCTCAACCCGACTTGCATTCCCTGCAGCTGCACAGCCACATTTTAAAAGTCCCAAGGGGCCTGAGTCCTCGTGGGGCCAAAGCACGGGGGGAGAAGGAGCTCTTGTCTTCTCTCGGTGCCATTTTCTGGAGCCAAAACACACCGGGGAGGATTATTTGCCCCATTCCGGAGATGCATGGGCAGTATTCTGCAGCCACGCAAGTCACTCTGGAAATCATAACGTGTCGCTTTGGCCCTCAGAATCAGGCTCATCAGAATGCTCTCCTTGAGACAGGTCTTGGGGCTGGGCACCCCACACCCATTGAGGCCTGACTGTCACTCAGTGCTCTTGCTGTCTCTCCACCCCCACCCCCATGAACCTGTGTAGGACCTCGAGGAGCAGCTGGAGGAAGAAGAAGCTGCCCGGCAGAAGCTGCAGCTGGAGAAAGTCAGCACGGAAGCTAAGCTGAAAAAAATGGAGGAGGACTTGCTGGTGCTGGAAGACCAAAACTCGAAGCTGCTCAAAGTGAGTGTAACACCCAGCTGCTTCCCTTCCCCCTGGAAGGCACGTTGGTGTGTCTGTGTGTCCACGTTGTGTTTGTGTGAGTCATCTTCTGCGAGGGGAAGATCTACGGTCGTCCAGGTTGGGTTTCATCTTGCCTTTCCGGCATGCAGTTTTGGAGTTCTGGTCTAGCGTGGTGGCTGGCTGGACAGGCGAGGAGTTCCAGCCACCAAAAAGAACCACACTCTTTTAGGAAGACGAGGAGCTGAAGGGAGTGTTTAGGGGCTTTGCAAAGGTCCCGGCTAGGCTGGGGGGGGGGGCACATCGGCCCAGGAGAACAGTAGGATGTCCGTTCCTTAATCTCGCCTTGCTTCTCCTCTCCCAGGAGAGGAAGCTGATGGAGGAACGTCTTTCAGAGTTCACCTGTCACATGGCAGAAGAGGAGGAGAAGGTGAAGAGCCTGTCTAAACTGCGCAACAAATACGAAGCAGTCATAGCCGACATGGAAGGTGCGCCAGGGAACAGGGCAAGGTGTACCAAGGAGAGCTTGCCTGGATTTTGCTAAGAGCTGTTCTGACAGCAGGCGTTCCTTTGTGGAAAAACCACAGGCTGGCTCATAGCAAGGAACGGTGCATGTTGCTCTTGTGGGAAGCAGGTGATGCCCTTCTCCCCCCCGCCCCACCTTTGTTTCTCAGCCACGTGGGACGCTGAGGATTCCTGAAGAGTCCCTCTCTGAAGCAGTGCTGGGTTTTGTAGCCCAACTCTCCTGTTATTTCCCCCCACACCTCCAGATCGGCTAAAGAAGGAAGAGAAGGGGCGCCAGGAGCTGGAGAAGCTGAAGCGCAAGCTGGACGGGGAGGCAGGTGATCTGCAGGAACAAGTCGTGGAGCTTCAGCAGCAGCTGGAAGAGCTCCGCCAAGCGCTGGCAAGGAAGGAGGCCGAGCTGCAGGCAGCCCTGGCCAGGTAGGCGAGTCGGACCCTCCCGCTTGCACGGAGCTTTGCCGGTGGTCATGGAAGGGAAGGAACCGGGGAAGTTCTGGTGTCCCTAAAAGCGGTGTCTTTGCAGTCTGTATATTTCTTTGTGCGTGCGAGCATAGGGCATTTTGGATCCGTTGGAGGGGACGGTAGCATCAAGCGTCTTGTGTAGTTGGGTTCATCACAGAGATCTCCTTGCTGCAGGATCTGCAGGCTCAATAAACAGAGACGATTTCATTGGTGGCTCTCCGGGGTTCTCCCATCTTTCAGAGCAGCCAAGAGGGTAGAGGTTCCTTGATGGTCTAACAGTCATCTTTTCCACCTGAGGCTATTAAAACACATTATCATTGAGGCACCCTTTCCCCCTTTTTGGTAAGTTGCTTTGAAAGCTTTAAAAGTTGAAGCAGCTAACTAAATGCGTAAAATAAAGATGACACGTGCCGACCGATGCTGTGAGCTTTCTTCTTCCTGTCCTGTACAAAGCCCACAGTGGTGGTGGTGAAGGAAATGTTGGGGCCAGCACGAGAACCTCCCAATCCTGTCTTTTTCCTTTCAAGATTCTGACTCGGGAACTCGAAACCTAATTATCCTTTCTGGTACTAACCTCTCTGAATGGCTTGCTAAGAGAAGGTCGCCATAGTTTCCTGCATAAGCAACCATCTTTCCATTCATAGGAATTCTTTTGAGGACGTTGAATGACTAAAGAAACGGAATGTTGTGGTTGGGGGGTCAGGGGAGTACAAGCCATGCAGCTATTGGCTGAACTCTCGAGAAGAGCCATTCTGGGAACTTGGGGAATGTCTGCTCTCCAACCCGAAATTAGATCTGTGTCTTGGCTGCCTCCCAGGAAAATCTGGTAAATGTAATTTTGAGATGACGTTAGACTGAGGAAGTTAGGCCGAGGTCCTCTAACTGAGGACATGACCACACAATCCATTCCTCCTGGGCTGAGTCGGCAGAGGTGTTCTGGGAGTCTGTGCCTCCCAGGTGTGCGCAGGCTTTTGGTTTGGATTGGGACTTCAGCATGCAGGGAGGAGGTGCTTAAGCCTCTCCCCATCCTGACTTGAAATGGCCGGGGGAGGGCACTGTTTGCCTTGGTGGGGGCTCCATGTATACTGACGGGGTCCGTGTAGGTTGTCCCAATGGGACAAATAGATGCCCCTGTCAGAGGCCATTTCAGATCAGGAAAATGGCTGGGTGGGGGGAGGCTTCAGTCTAGAGCAGTGGTGGCGAACCTATGGCATGGGTGCCAGAGGTGGCCCTCAGAGCCCTCTCTGTGGGCACGCGTGCCATCGCCCCAGCCAGGCCCAGACCATCATTGAAGTGTCGAATTCTCTGCCAAATAATTTTAAGTAAATGAAAGCATTTGGGATTGCTTTCCTTACTTTGTTTGGATCATCTTAAGTTAATGCATGAGTTGTTTTTTCTAAAGTAAAACCTCAGGATTCAGGTTAAATTGCCGTGTTGGCACTTTGCGATAAATAAGTGGGTTTTGGGTTGCAGTTTGGGCACTCGGTCTCTAAAAGGTTTGCCATCACTGGTCTAGAGTTACCAACATCAAAGTGGGGCCTGGAGTTTTCCCTGAATTATGACTGATCTACAGAGTACAGAGATCAGGTCCCCTGGAGGAAACAGCAGCTTCAGAGAGTGGACTATCATGGCATGTCACGCCTCCATTGAGCGCCCTCCCCTCCCCAAATGTCATCATCCTCAAGCCTCGAAGAACTTCCCATTCCAGAGCTGTCCTTGTGCCGTGCATACCTGGGAGACATATTGTTTGTTGTTGTTAGCCATTCAGCCATGCCCGACTCTTAGCGATTCTATGGGCCAGCTCTCTCCACGTTTTCCAGTCTTGCATTGTTTCTTTGTGTCGTTCCATGCTCAGGCTGGTGTTGACTTTTATGGTCTCTAGCCACCGTGTCCTTTGGCGGCCCGGTTTCCTTTTGCCGCTAACCCAATCGAGCACAATAGCTTTTTCTAGTGAGCTCTTCCGCATGACATGGCCGAAATAAGTCAGCCGCAGTTTTATGATTTTTCCTTCCAATTACATGTCTGGTTTTATGCACTCCAGTAACTTGCTCGTTTGTCACCGTTGCTGTCCAAGGAATGTGCAGGAGCCTTCTCCAGCACCACAGCTGGGAGACATAAAGGACCAGAATGTGTTCTGCCAACTCAACCCAAGTGTGTGTGTGTGTGTGTGTGTGTGTGTGTGTGATGTGCCATCAAGTCACTTCCAAATTACAGTGACCTCCAAAACGTCCTATCATTAACAGCCTTGCCTCAGGTCTTGCAAACTGAAGGCTGTGCCTTCCTTTATTGAGACAACCCATCTCAGGTTGGGTCCTCCTCTCTTCCAACCGCCTTCAGCGTTCCCCGGCA
Source organism: Gekko japonicus (assembly GCF_001447785.1). NCBI lineage: Eukaryota > Metazoa > Chordata > Lepidosauria > Squamata > Gekkonidae > Gekko > Gekko japonicus. Next base: position 219,537 of record NW_015166462.1, on the reverse strand, counting down.
TTATTGCCTTTTCCAGTGAGTCTGCAAAGCACAATAGCCTTTGTTCAGTTACTTTAGCTTCTAGGGAGCATTCAGGCTTGATTTGACCTAGAACCTATATTCCAGCTGCCCTGAAACTATTCTCTGTGGCTGTTCATGATATCCAATAAACTCTCCTCCAACACTACAGCATTTCAAACCAATTTCCCTCTTTCTGTCTCTCTCATCCATTTTCCCAGAGTATGAAAAAAACGTATTGTATGGTTAGGCCCTCAGCATGACCACAAACCTACAATTTCCAGGGCTGCTGACAGGGCTCTTTTTGTAGCAGGTACTCATTTGCATATTAAGCAACACACCCCTAATGTAGCCAATCCTCAAAGAGCTTACAGTAGCTCCTGTAAGAAGAGCTCTGTAAGCTCTTGGAGGATTGGCTACATTAGGGGTGTGTGGCCTAATATGCAAAAAGAGCTACAAAAAGAGCCCTGCAGGAAGCAGACATGACAGTTTAAGTTATGGGTCAGAATCATCCCCCTTCAGTGCAGAGGGTCCGTCCCCTTTCTGTCGGTGTCCCATCCACCAAAGGTCTTTTGTTGTTGTCCTTACCCTTATGGACATCGTGCCTCCAGCGCCTCCTTTCCCCCTCGACTCACACCCTGGCTCTTTCCTTGCATGCCTGACAGAGTGGAAGAAGAATCAGCACAGAAGAATGCCGTGCTGAAGTCACTGCGTGAGCTGCAGGCCCAGTTAGCAGAACTACAGGAGGATCTGGAGTCTGAGAAGGCAGCCCGTGCCAAGGCTGAGAAGCAGCGGCGTGACCTGGGTGAGGAGCTGGAAGCGCTGAAGACCGAACTCGAGGACACCCTGGACTCGACCGCCGCGCAGCAAGAGCTACGGTAAAAGCCTGACGTGCACAGTGGGCTGCCTTGGCCCAGTAGTGACTGCATCTTGTTTTATAGGCCGCAGGCCTCCCCTCCCCCACGAGTGGCCACTCTGGAGGGACCTCTGTGGTTTGCCAGCTCCATATTTTCTTCTTTCCATTGCAGGTCAAAGCGGGAGCAGGAAGTGACCGAGCTGAAGAAGACCATAGAGGAGGAAGTCAAGACCCACGAAGCGCAAGTGATGGAAATGCGCCAGCGTCACACCACTGCTCTTGAGGAGGTGTCAGAGCAGCTGGAGCAGTCACGTCGGGTATGCAGAGGGAGGGGCAGGAGCAAGTTTGGTTGCTGGGACAAAGAAGGGTTAGGGTTGCCAGCTCCTGGAGCTTTGGAGGTAGACCCCAGGGGGAGGCAGAGTTTGGACCAGGGAAGGCTTCATCTGGGTGTGATGCCATAGAGTCTGCCCTCCAAAGCAGCCATTTTCTCCAGGGGAACTGATCTTTGTCCTCTGGAGATCAGTTGTGATTCCAGGAGATCTCCAGGCCCCACCTGGAGGTTGGGAAGGTGAGATCTGGTAGGCTAGAGGAAAGGAAAGGATCTGGCAGCCAAGGGGTCCCAGTGGGTGTGAAAACCAGACTGCGGTGTGGAGGGGCTGGAGGAGGGAAAGGAGTTAAGGCTGGTAATGGTTTAAGGCGGGGAATGCTCTACATTTGAAAGTCCTGTGATCCGGGGGGGGGGGTCGCTTCGAGCAAGGGGGACGTAACTTGAGAGTTGGGTCTTTTATGGGTTCTTATTACTGCCTCGTCCCCCTTGTTTCTCAGCTCAAAGCTACTCTGGAGAAGGCCAAGCAAGCCCTGGAAGGGGAGAATGTCGAGATGCAGAAGGAGTTGAAACTTCTGCAAGGGACCAAACTGGAGTCAGAGCAACGGCGCAAGAAACTGGAGGGGCAAGTCCAGGAGCTCCAGCTGCGGTCGGCCGAGAGTGAGAGGGCCAAGACCGAACTCACAGACAGGCTGGTGAAGCTGCAGGTGTGTGAGACCGAGAGAGAGCAGAGCCATCTTTTAAATCTCTTTCTCCTGTCCTCTTTTTTTTCCAGATCTTCCCATTCACCATGCCCACAACCATGTTCTTTGCCAAGCCTTATTTAAGGCTGTGCATGTAGCTATATATATTTATGTCCCTGGCTGAATTTGTACCAAGGCAACCCACTGAATTCTATGTTTAGAGTAAATTATGCAGACATTCATTAGGTAGATGATTCTGCTGCAGAGATCATGGATTTGAATTCAGTTGAGGCAAATGCTGAGCTGGGTGACAGGCAGTAAAGGCTAGAGAGGCGGTAGAGAAATGTGGACTGGCAGTCGACTGTCAAGAAGGGGGCTCAGATGGACTATAAGGAGTGAGGCTGCAGAGGTTACTGCTCATTCCTAAAAGCTATCCTGAGCTATGCCCAGTTACCTGTCTGGTGGTGCACTCTGAGGTCAAACTAGATGTGCTTATTTTTAAAGAGTTAAAACAGCACTGGGAGGAGGGAATTATTCCCCTTTTTGCTGCTGCATGGGCACAGAATACTCCACATGCAGCAGCAAAAATGGGGAAATAACAGCACCGGGGGCGGGGGGTTCAGTGTGGGAAAACAGCTTGGGAGAGAGAGGCTGCAGGGGAAACGCAAGTTGGATCTTGGGAAACTGGATCCGGCCCTTTAAGCACAAGCATGTCAGGCCCTGCTCTGGATAGCCCAGGCAACCCCGATCTCGTCAGATCTCGGAAGCTAAGCAGGGTTGACTCTGGGAAGTACTTGGATGGGAGACCTCCTTGGAATACCTGCAGTTGGGAGGTGGGGGCAGGCTTCATTCAGCCACCCCCCAGAGGTCAACATGACTTCCCGGTGCGCATGCACACACACACACACACACGCACAATGAAAAATACCAAAAAACCCCAAAAAACCCCACAAGCATGTCAGTGTTGGTTCTGAGGAACCAATTGCTGCCTAAGCATTAGATTCACAAGGATGAGATTTAAAAAAAACAAACTTATTTACACAGAAGAAAAAGATTTACTTTCTTGAAATACCATGTTTTTTTTTAATTAGTTGCTTGGAGCATAAAATACAAAACCCCAGAGTCTTATCTCCTAGCTTTCCATTTGACAGCTTGGTAGTTTGAGTTTCCCATGATGTGTTTTGGACCTAATCTCTTTTCTTGTCTCTCTGC
>NW_015166462.1:185428-215953 GCF_001447785.1 Gekko japonicus | reverse complement strand
CTGCTCCAGGAAGAGACGCGGCAGAAGCTGAACTTGAGCTCACGAGTCCGGCAGCTGGAGGAAGAAAAGTCGGCTCTGTTGGAGCAATTGGAGGAGGAGGAGGCCGTCAAGGCCAGCTTCACCCGCCAGACCCAGGCCTTGCAACAGCAGGTGGGGGACAAAAGACTGGAGTGGTAACAGGGCAGCAGCTCCAAAGTTGCTGAGAGGCGAAAACTCCTTGTTTCCAGTGGGTGTGCAATGATTTATCAAGCAGGCAGAGGCTCTCGGTGCATCACACAATCTTTGTGGGGTGGGTGGGGGGACAAGTGGGTAGAGGTTTCGCAAGGCCCTGCAGATACCTCATGTCAGTGTTGGTTCTGAGGAACCAATTGCTGCCTAAGCATTAGATTCACAAGGATGAGATTTAAAAAAAACAAACTTATTTACACAAGCAGGGTTGACTCTGGGAAGTACTTGGATGGGAGACCTCCTTGGAATACCTGCAGTTGGGAGGTGGGGGCAGGCTTTATTCAGCCACCTCTCTGAATATTCTCCAGGCCCCCAGAGGTCAACATGACTACCCAGTGCGCATGCACATACACACGCGCATGCACGTACACACACACGCACAATGAAAAATACCAAAAAACCCCAAAAAACCCCACAAGCATGTCAGTGTTGGTTCTGAGGAACCAATTGCTGCCTAAGCATTAGATTCACAAGGATGAGATTTAAAAAAAAAAAACTTATTTACACAGAAGAAAAAGATTTACTTTCTTGAAATACTATGGTTTTTTTAAAAATCAGTTGCTTGGAGCATAAAATGCAAAATCCCAGAGTCTTATCTCCTAGCTTTCCATTTGACAGCTTGGTAGTTTGAGTTCCCCATGATGTGTTTTGGACCTAATCTTTTTTCTTGTCTCTCTGCTGCTGTCTTCTGGAAACAGAGTGAACTTGATGCAGTCTCTGGAACCCTGGGAACGGCCGAGTCCAAGACGATAAAACTTGCCAAAGACCTGGCCAGCATAGAATCCCACCTGCAAGATACCCAGGTACATAATAAACGTATGAGGGAGAGATGTGTTTGGCACTGATGGAGGGGGGACCCTAAAGCTGGGCTTGATTGTGAATGGTTGACAAAGGAGTTCACGTGGGGGGACTCTGTGTAGAGGTATCATCTCTGGGTGACCTTCAGGAGGTTAGAGGTGGATCAGAACCCTCTGGTGCCTCTTCTGTTTGTAGACATGGGAGAGCCAAGTGGATTTCAGCATTTTGTTCTCGGCTGAGAGGGGAGAGTTTGGCCTCTGACTCAGACTCCTTTTCTCCCCTCCACCAAATCTCAGGAACTGCTCCAGGAAGAGACGCGGCAGAAGCTGAACTTGAGCTCACGAGTCCGGCAGCTGGAGGAAGAAAAGTCGGCTCTGTTGGAGCAATTGGAGGAGGAGGAGGCCGTCAAGGCCAGCTTCACCCGCCAGACCCAGGCCTTGCAACAGCAGGTGGGGGACAAAAGACTGGAGTGGTAACAAGGCAGCAGCTCTAAAGTTGCTGAGAGGCGAAAACGCCTTGTTTCCAGTGGGTGTGCAAGGATTTATTAAGCAGGCAGAGGCTCTCGGCGCATCACACAATCTTTGTGGGGTGGGTGGGGGAACAAGCGGGTAGAGGTTTCGCAAGGCCCTGCAGATACCTGGACACACCTACCCAAAGGAGGCTGGGCTAGAAGAATGTGGAGGAGAGGACAGCACAGAGTGTGGGAGAGAGCCAGCGGGGCTTGGTGGCTGCCATTCTGGGTGACGAGAGCGCCGGAGACCGGAGTTCAAATCTTTGCTCAGGCATGAAGCAGGGAAGGCTGCAATTGTACTCCCGGATCCAATTGTACTCCAAGGCTGTACTTGGACTCCCGGATCCAGGGGGTAGGAAAGACGGAGTTCCCCAGTTTTGTATATCCACTTGGACATGAACATCAAGCTGCCTTGTACTGAATCAGACCCTTGGTCCATCAGAGTATTGTCCGCTCAGACTGGCAGCCGCTCTTCAAGGTCTCCGGCTGAAGCCCCTCCCACCCCCTTACTGGAGATGCCTGGGTCTGAACCTGGGACCTGGTATGTGCCAAGCAGATGCTCTACCGCTGAACCGTGGCCTTTGCTCTTATATTGCAGGGCTGGTTTGGTACTTGTGTCCATGAACGTTTTAGGGCCTTTGTATTAGACTGTCTTGAAATGCAGAGTGAGAACTGAAGGATACCCAGGGGCTCCAACAGGAGTTTGTCCACCAGGGAAGGTGGATTTAGGAGCCCTGGCTAAGTTTTTGTCTGGAGCAGTGTTCAAGTAGCAAATGGAAAACTACGTCAGGGCTTACGCTTCAGCTGCTCTGTCCTGCCAGACATCTTCGCCTTTCATAGCACAGAAAAAGGGAATCTCCTCCACTGCTGTGTGTCTCTCTCCCTCTCTCTCTCTCTCTCTCCAGCTTCATTCTTGAACTTGGAAAGGAGGAAGGTTCCTTAAACGGACAGTGCTTTAGCTGGAGTGCGATATGGAAACTATGTTTTCTATGTTTGTTTTCTGTGTGCGGAGAGATGGTGTAGCCAGCCTCCCTTTCTGCCAGAGATTTTGCTGGCAATACCGTAAAAATTACAAGAAAACAAAACAAAAATGATCTCTGGATAAGCATGCTAGTGGTGAGGCTTTTTGTATAATAACCCTGCTTGGTCAGCATAGCAAAGAAATAAAGAGCACCATAAGGTCACAGTGAGAAGAACTGGGCTTTTGGGGGGGGGGGCTGGTTGAGGTAAAATCTCCCAGTTTTCAAACATCCTGAGCTATTGTTCATGTGTGTTTACATTACTTCCCGGTGGTCATTTCCCCAGGTGATGGACACCAAGAAGAAACTGGAGGAGGACGCTGGAGTCGCGGAATCCATAGAAGAAGCCCGGCGCCGAGCAGCCAAGGAGCTGGAGGCTCTCAACCTGCGCTACGAGGAGCGGGTCCAGGCCTGTGACAAGCTGGAGAAAGGACGGACCCGGCTGCAGCAGGAGCTGGATGATGTCACCGTGGCCCTTGACCAGCAGCGCCAGGTGGTGTCTGCGCTTGAGAAGAAGCAGAAGAAATTTGACCAGGTGAGGCTTCCATCCCTCAGACAGGTCTGTCCGCTAAGCTCGGATGGCTCTCTTCTCTCCCCATTGTCAGCTCAGAGGGATGCTTCCTAAACCGATGCTTGGGCCGTTGGTCTGGCCGGCTTCTCTTTCTCCCTGCCTTAACTCACTCCTGACACTGCCGCTGACCTTCCTCTTAAGGTGGCTATGTTTCCTCAAAATGAGGGCTGTGACCCAGACATTTGAATTGTGGTCAGTTCATCAAGTGTAAATATTTAAGTATGCATTTGAGGGAAGAAGCAGCCTGAAGAGCCCAACACATCAGAGCTTGGAAGCTAAATAGGGTTGGATGGGAAACTACCAAGGAAGTCCAGGGTTGCTTACACAGAAGGGCACTGCGCAAAAACACCTCTGCTCACCTCCTGCTTTGAAAAGTCCCGGAGGAGTCGCCATAAGTCCATTGCGACTTGGTGGCAATTATGATGGGAAGAGCAATAGTTCTGAAGGGAAAACATGTCACTCCTGTCCACTGTCTGTACTTTTGCCGTACGCACTTAAGGCAAGAGGCGTCTTTTTAGAGGCATTTTCTTGCTGGGGCTCTCAAGGCAGGCATTCCCTGCCAGTGGCTACCTTAAGAGGCATTCCCTGCCTTGTGAGAGCACTAGCAGGAGAATGCCTCTTCAGGGAGCCACTGCTAACCTGCAGTTTTTATTAGTACTTGTTCGGGGGGCGGGGGGGCGGGGAGCCTGCAACTGCTGCATGGTTAATCAGGAGCGCTAACTTGTTTCTTATTGACTTAATCTGACCAATTAACTGGTTAAATAGCACAGCTCTAGTCAGAACTGCTCAGGAAACTGCTTTCCCATTCTCTCCAAACACAGCCTTTTCCTGTATCTGTTTAGATTCTTTCCCCTGCAAATTGCCTCTTCATCCTAAAGGTGCTTTTCCACGTACTGGATCAGTCAGTCCTAACATCTGAAAATGCAACCAGTGTGGTCTGGCAAACACAGGCCTGGCCTTAGGAAGTCTAGGATTAACTCCTCTTGTTATATCTTCTCCCCCCCCCAAAAAAAAGTTTCAAGGACAGTTTTGGTCTCCTTCTGCATTATAGGTATCTATCTGATTTTCTAGCAGCCCTAATAGCCCAGCCTAGCCCGATCTTGTCGGAGCTTGGAAGCTAAGCAGGGTCAACCGTGGTCAGCACTTGGATGGGAGACTTCCAAGAAAGGCAAAGGCACGCCACCTCTGAAAACCATAAGGGCTGCCATAAGTCAGTTGCAGCTCAACAGCACACTTGATGTTTACCTTTGCCAGGTTTAGTACAGTGGCTAAGTGCGCGGACTCTAATCTGGGAGAATGGGGTTTGATTCCCCACTCCTCCACTTGCACCTGGCTGGATGACCTTGGGCAAGCCATAGTTCTGATAAGAGCTGTTCTTGAAAAAAGAGCAGTTTCTGTCAGAGCTCTCTCAGCCCCGCCTACCTCACAGGGTGTCTGTTGTGGGGAGGGGAAGGGAAAAGGAGTTTGTAAGCCGCTCTGAGACACCTTTGGGTAGTGAAGGGTGGGGTATATATCCAATATCTTCTTCTATCATCTACTGAGAGCCAGTTTGGTGTAGTGGTTACGTGCGCGGACTCTAATCTAGGAGAACCGGGTTTGATTCCCCACTCCTCCACTTGCACCTGGCTGGATGACCCTTGGGCAAGCCATAGTTCTGATAAGAGCTGTTCTTGAAAAAAGAGCAGTTTCTGTCAAGAGCTCTCTCAGCCCCGCCTACCTCACAGGGTGTCTGTTGTGGGGAGGGGAAGGGAAAGGAGTTTGTAAGCCGCTCTGAGACACCTTTGGGTATAAATCCAATCTCATCTCTCTTCTCTCCTACCTGATGTTCTGACAGATGCTGGCTGAGGAGAAGCTGATCTCTGCCCGCCATGCGGAGGAGAGGGACCGCGCGGAGGCTGATGCCCGTGAGAAGGAGACCAAGGTGCTGTCGCTGAGCCGTGCCCTGGAGGAAGCACAAGAGATGCGGGATGAACTAGAGAGGCAGAACAAGCAGCTGCGGGCTGAGATGGATGACCTGGTCAGCTCAAAGGATGACGTCGGAAAGAATGTAAGCCCCCCCACACACACACACACACCTGGCTTGGCCAGAAAGGGGAGGTGGAGAAGTGGGGGGGGGCTTAGAGCTAAAATGTTTTAATGTTTTAAATGTTCTATTTTTATGGTTTTAACTTATTTTACATTGTGACAAACCAAATTGTTGTGAACCACCCTGAGCTCTGTGCAAGCCGGGAAGGAGGTTAAAAAAAATCTAATTAAATAAGTTATTTAAACAAACAAACAAACAAACAAATAAATAAATGAAAGGTGCTAAGAGGTCAAGACCGTCTCTCCTTTGCTGGTATGACGCAAACTGGTTTTAAGAACTCACAGACTGTAAGTAAAACCAAGAATCTAAACATCTGGGACTGCGATAAACGAATATAAATTTTAGAAACTGTTCTATGGCTTGGGTGATGGTTTTTGTTTTAGTTGCACATTTTTTTTCGTTATGCTCAGATTCGCAAGATTTTAGGGTAGCCCCCCGTTTGTGTGTCTGCGCCCTCTGGCTGTCATGTTGGTTTTTGGACGTCGTGACGGAGAGCCCGCCTTCCAGGTTCCCTACCCAGTGGGGTCTTCGCACTCGACCCCACCCCCCACTCCTCCAGACACAAAACACCCCCATTCATCCATTCAGGCCCTTCTCCTCCAAATCAGGTGCATGAGCTGGAACGGTCCAAGCGGGCGCTGGAGCAACAAGTGCAAGAAATGCGGGCCCAGCTGGAGGAGCTGGAAGATGAGCTTCAGGCCACGGAAGACGGGAAGCTCCGCTTGGAGGTCAACATGCAGGCCCTGAAGGCCCAGCACGAAAGGGAGCTGCAGAGCCGGGATGACGCCAACGACGACAAGAAGAAGCTGCTGAGCAAGCAGGTGGGGAGGCCGCGGGGGGTGCTGGGCGGGTCCAGGCAGCAAGGGAGGCTCAGGGGGCGGAAGCCCCAGGCATTCCGCAGGTTTTGCTACTGGGAGCGATTTAAAACTTCATGGTGGCGAAAGACAGGGGTCATTTCGTAGAAAAAGATCTAGGGGAACTCATTAGCATAATTCATTAGCATATGCCACACCCCCTGACATCACCGGAAGTGTCATAAGGCCACACCCCCTGACATCACCAGAAGTGTGTCATAAGGCCACACACCCCGCCCCCAACGGTCCCGGCCGCCGCCACCGGCCTTGCAGCTCCACTGCCGAGCCCCATGGGGGGCCCGGCAGTGGACCTGCAAGGCCGGCGGGAGTGCAAGGAAGCCCCGCAAAGGCCCTCCCTGGCCCCAGGCAGGCAGGCAGGGGTGGGGAGAGGCAGGGAGGAAACAACTTACCCTCCCTCTTCTCCTGCCTCCTCCTGGCTGAATGAGGGCCGGAAGCGGGGCGGCCGGAAGCAGGGGGCGGGGCTTTGTCATGTGCCCCACCCCCCTGTACCTCACCCGGGGGAACTGCGATCCCCCGCGATCCCCCCCGAAATGACCTCTGGTGAAAGACAACAGAAAGGAGAGGCTGGGCAGCTCAGAGGCTGGGTGTACGGAGTAAAGAACGGCAACACACAATCTGGGTTAAAGGGGGAGATGGAAGAGGGATTGAGCAGATGGGGAGGTGGGGCAGGCGTGGCTGTGGTGTGGGAAGCCCCCAGCTGGAGCTGCAAAGTGGTGAGCTTTAAATCTGGCTGGCTTGGAGCAGGTAAGTGTCTGCCTTCCTTTGGGTGGGTGGAGAGTCCCTAAACAAGGCATCGTTCAGGGGTGGGTTGTCCTGCCGCAGATCTCTGCTCCGCTTCATACACACACATAAAAGTAGCCTGATTCTAGGCCGCTTATACAGTTTGTTGTCTTTTGAGGAACGTAAGCAGCAGCACACAGGGTGCAAAGGTCTCTTCTGACCATCTGCCCCGGCCGTTGCATCCACAGGTGCGGGAGCTGGAGGCCGAACTGGATGCCGAGAGGAAGCAACGGGCCCAGGCCCTCGCAGCCCGGAAGAAGCTGGAGCTCGATCTGCAGGAGGCGCTGGCGCAACTGGATGCTGCCAACAAGGGACGGGACGAGGCAGGGAAGCAGCTGCGCAAGTTGCAGGTGCGTGTGTGTGCAATGGCATGAGGAGAGGCATGCCCCAGCACTAACCATTCCCTTACTGCCTAGGGCAGTGACCCTGGAGGGGGAAAGGTGTAGGCTGGTGCTACTTCTGTGTCTCTCTCCTCTTCCTGATTCCAGGCCCAGATGAAGGAGCTCTGGCGGGAAGTGGAGGAGGCCCGAGCCGCTCGGGAGGAGATCTTCATCCAGTCCCGCGAGAGTGAGAAGAAGCTGAAGAACCTGGAGGCGGAGCTGTTGCAACTGCAGGAGGTGAGGGCGGAGCTCTCGGGTCCCCCTGACAGAAGGACCAGCTGAGCCTGGGGGGGTGTTAACGTGGCCCTGCAGAGGTCTGTGGAGAGAGCGATCTGCCTGGGCAATGGAAATCTTGCCCCTGCCCCTTTCCAGGTTCCATCCCTGCCAGACTCCTGTGGTGGATTTCCTCCTTGTAGGAAGCAGAAATCCCCCCCTGTTTCCTTGGGGCGCTGGGGAGCAGAGACTGATGCATCCTGCCATGAGGCTCTGACCCGTCCACTGCCACCTTCTTTCCCCCATCCCTCTGCAGGAGCTTGCGGCCTCGGAACGAGCCAAGCGGCAGGCTCAGCAGGTATGGGAACAGTGGCAAGTGAGTGCACGTGGCTTCCCGCCACCCTGTTCAAGCCCATTTCCCTACTGCCCTCTTGTGCCTTTCTTTTGCGCTGCCAAATGCAAAAGGGCTTGAAATGTCTTCTGGGGGTAATTTAATCTGGATCATCCTCAGACGTATCCTTCTGCTGAGTTCCTAACCCTCTGAAACCCCCCCTACCCCCCAAAAAAAATCTGCCCTGTAGGTCTGCCCTCCTGGATGAAAAACGCCACTTGGAGGCGAGAATCGGGCAGTTGGAAGAAGAGCTGGATGAAGAGCAAAGCAACATGGAGCTCCTGAATGACCGATACCGCAAGCTCAGCATGCAGGTGAGCTGCCGCTTTTGGGGACGGCTGCTGCTGCTGTCGTGTATGGGGGTTTTGCATTTATACATCCTACTTTTCCTCCTCCACGGAGACCCCAAAAAAGCTTACAACATTGTCCTCTGCTTCTGTGTTTTTATCCTTGCAACAACAACAACAACCCTGTGCAGTAGGTTAGGCTGAGAGAGGCCGGCCCACTTTGTTTACCCAGCAAAGCTTCCAAGATGGGGTGTGGATTCGAACCTGGGGCTCCCAGATCCTCGTCCGGCACCCCCACCACTAAGCTACACTATGATGGTTGCTGGCAGTACTTTAAACTCCTCCCACTGACCCCCTCCCCCCAATCCCACCTGTCACCTCCGCAGGTGGAGACGCTCACGACAGAGTTGGCAGCCGAGCGCAGCTTTTCGCAGAAGGCTGAGAATGCCCGGCAACAGCTAGAGCGCCAGAACAAGGACCTGAGGGCCAAGCTGGGAGAGATGGACTCGTCCGTCAAGTCCAAATATAAGCTCGCAATTGCAACTTTGGAGTCCAAGGTAGCCCAACTGGAGGAGCAGCTGGAACAGGAGAGCAGGTAAAGGAATGGGGACGAAGGCTGCAGATGTGGTGGTGGTGGAAAGCGCGGTCAGGTTGCAGCTGACTTAAGAGTTGACCCGTCATGGGATTTTCAAGGCAAGAGGCATTCAGAGGTGGTCTTGCCATGGCCTCCCTCTGTGTGGCAACCCTGGACATCCTTGGTGGTCTCCCACCCAAATACTAACCAGGACCGACCCTGCTTAGCTTCCCAGATCTGACAAGATCAGGCTAGCCTGGGCTATCCAGGTCAAGACAGTACAATCCTATACCCTTGTAAAACCACTCTCCTGAACCATAGCCTTGGTATTCCAAGGATTGTTCAATGGGCCCATTGTCCATGCTTTCAAACAAAAGACCATAATCCTGTGATCTGCATAACCTGTACATATTTGCATATAGTTGCTCATTCTGCTGTCTGTGTGGAGTGACCGAGAGCTATGGAAACAATCTCTTATGAATATGACCGATTCCCCACCAGCAGCTGTCACTCGCTACAGAGGAGGGAGCCCAGTTGCATTAGTCAGTTTCACACTATTCTCTGCGCAGCCACATTTTGACCCGCATCTTCCCACAGTTTCCCCTGCGTCTTCTCAATCTCAAAAAACAAGGACCGAGAAGACGTGGGGGAAATTGGGGGGGGGAAGATGCAGGTCAAAATGCGGCCGTGCAGCAAATGGTGTGAAATTGACCAATGCAATCAGGGCAAACAGAAGAGCAAGGGCGGCACAGCTGCTTGTGGGGAATCGACCCCAGAGTTATAGACCAAAAAACACCTCTGTCTTTTCCCACCCCTGAACTTATCCTCTTACGTTGTCTGATTTTTTAGGGAGAGGATCTTGTCAGGGAAACTTGTGCGACGGGCAGAGAAGAAACTCAAAGAGGTCATCCTACAGGTGGATGAAGAGAGGAGGAACTCTGATCAGTACAAGGATCAGGTACGGCAAAGATGCGTGTGAATGTCTATTCCGTTACTATGCCACCCACGTTCTGAAGCCTGGGTGTAGTTTCAGTGCCCAGGGACACTGGGTATTTATTCAAAAGTGATGAGAAAAAGTAAAGAGAGCTGGTGCCTTCCTCTCCCTCACCATTTATAAGCCCCCCTCCCACATTTGTAATTAAAATTGACAGTTCCCAGGGTGGGTGTTCAGTTTACATGATAGGGCATTGGTATGCCAAATAAAGGTTCTCTGTTCTCTGTTCTCTGATAGGGCATAAGGGGCACTGCCAATATTTCCTTTCTTGATGCTGCCTTCCCTTAGATAATGTTCTTTAAAAGCTACTGGGTGGGGCTTAGGAGGCAAAGCTTTTGGATTTCATTAAGGGTCCCGCCTACCTTTTCCCCTTGTGGTTTGAGCAGTGAGGAGGCTTGCAATTTCCAAGCAGGCTTAAGCCTCAGCATCTCTCCATTTCTGGAAATTAAGCATCTACCCAACACTTCCCCTGCTTCCTACAACCCAGTGGTCACTGATCATTCTGGCTAGGGCTGCCAGCTTCCAGTGGGGGCTGGAGTTCTCCCAGAATTTGATCTCCAGACTTCCCCTGGAGAAACTGGTAGCTTCAAGCACTACCCAGGGCTATTTTGGGGCAGGAACGCACAGGAGCGGAGTTCCGGCTGGCTTCAGAGTTGGCCACACCCACTACAGCCAAAACCTCTGCGTGTGTGGCTACAGAGGGAAGGCCTGGAGAGCGACCCCCCTGGTGACTCCGAGGCAGGCGGGCCGGGGGGGTGGTCCTGGAAGGATCAGGGAGGCATTTAAATGCCTCCCTGTGCCTTCCCCGGCCTGTCCAAGGGCCAGCTTGCCTGGGCTCCCTACAATTGCGGAGCACCCGGGCAAGCCAAGAGAAGGCATGGGGGTGTGGCCTAATAGGCTAATGAGCTGCGCTGTCAGGTTGTGGCCTATTATGCTAATGAGTTCCTGCTGGGCTTTTTCTACAAAAAAAGCCCTGGCACTACCCCATAATCTCTAGGAATTTTCCAGGCCAAGGTTGGTGACCCTTGTTCTGGGTGAGCAAATGGACAAACAAGATGGTGGCTATATGTTGAATTTGCTCTTGCTGCTTTACGTCTAAGGTGCATCTGTTCTTAAGGATCTTCCTTGTGTTTACTTTATGCTTCGCTCTTCTCTTGCCTTATCTTGCAGGTTGAGAAGAGCCACCTGCGGCTGAAGCAGCTGAAGCGGCAACTGGAGGAGGCAGAAGAAGAAGCATCGCGGGCCAACGCCAGTCGCCGTCGCATGCAGCGTGAGCTTGAGGATGTCACAGAGTCTGCTGAGTCCATGAACCGTGAGGTCACCAGCCTGAGGAACCGCCTCAGGTGTGTAGCTGTATGTGGGCTGTGCTTGGCACTGGCTGGACTTGAATACAGAACCCCAATTTTGAATTCCATCCCTTGTGATAGTTCTCAGAGCAAGCTAAAGTGGGGACAGATCCAGCCGTGCCTTGCATGTCCTGTCTCTCCTCCCATCTCCCCATTCTTTTAGATGTTCCCATTTTGTCTGTCCTTTTCTCAACCTAACTGGTCATCACTTAGGTACACTGCCTGTCTTCCAGGGAGTGCACAACAGCTCTGTAAGGTAGACTGGGCTGAGAGATGGTAACTGGCCTAAGGCCTCTCAGGGTGAGCTCTGTGGCTGAACACATATCTGAACCCAGAGCTCTCTCGTTCATATCCAGAGGTCTATCCATTGCTTAGCACTGGCTATAGGAAAAGACCTGCCCGTGTTTGTTTTCTCCTTTTTGTGCTTATGTTCACTGGCATACAGACGAAGCAAAGAGGTGCATTCCCTCCCACTCCCCTCCAAAAGAAAGGTGGTGCTTCATGAGCCATCTTTGATCGGCCAGTTTCCTTAAGCCAGCGACACGTTCTAATCACTTCCCACAAAGGATCATTCCGTGGGGAGGCAGGCCTCAGAGGACAATGCTGTACATCCCCCCCCCCAACACAAAAAACACAAATTTAAGCAAGAAAAGTTTGAATACTCTCCCTCCCTTATAGAGACCCCCAGGGCTTTTTTTGTAGAAAAAGCCCAGCAGGAACTCATTAGCATAATAGGCCACGCCCAACAGCAGGAACTCATTAGCATATTAGGCCACACCCCTGACAACATAGCTCATTTGCATATTAGGCCGCACCCCCATGTCACCAGAAGTCTGGTCATCCAGCCACACCCACCTTTTGCTTCTTATTCTTTTTACCTTGTTTGTTGTCAAAACCCAGGGCTTTTTTTGTAGCAGGAACTCCTTTGCATGTTAGGCCACACACCCCTAATGTAGCCAATCCTAATGAGTTTCTGTTGTTGGGTGTGGCCTGTTATGCTAATGAGTTCCTGCTGGGTGTGGCCAATTTGGGAGCCAGCCAGAACTCCGTTCCTGTGCGTTCCTGCCCCAAAATAGCCCTGGAGACCCCAGATGTCCCAGCTTCCTTTCAGAACTGTCTTTCCTCCCTCTGAAGAACCCAAGAATTACTTGTCTGCTCATTTATGCACTTCATTTATACCCCACCTTTCTCCCCGGCGGGGATTCAAGGGGGCTTACATAATTCTTCTCTATTTTATCCCTTGAACAACCCAGTGAGGTGGCTTAGGCTGAGAGGCTGTGCCTGACTGGCCCCAAGGTCACCCAGCAAAAGCTTCCGTGGCAGCATGGGGATTCGAACCTGGGTCTCCCACATCCTAGGCTGACCCTCTAAGCACTTCACCATGCTGGCTGTCTGAATCCTGGTTCCTAGGCAACCACAAGGACTGTGCGAATCACAGCTCAGAGTCTCCTCTTCACGTTCTTTAACATTCTAGTGCCCCCCCCCCCATGAACTCAGCCGTTCGGTCTCCAGCCATGCATTCATCTTGCCTGGAACCCAGACACCACTTGCTCTTGGCCTCAGGCTGTCTACTGCCCTCTTCTTTCAGTGTGGGGGACTTTCCAGATCATTCTTTCATATTGGCATTTCTTTGTTTTCTCTCTTTCTCTCTTTCTCTCGTTACATTCCATCTTTTTCTCGACCCAACAGCAAGTTAGAGCGCCGGCAGCGGAAGTACGTTCTCAACTCCCCCCCCCGGTTGTTCTGCATGTGTGTGTGTGCTGTGCAGTGCAATTTCTAGAAGGGGGGGAGGGATGCGTGTTGTGCGTGTGCAGTTGTGGCTTCACCTTCTCCAGTAGGGGGTGCTGTAGAGAACCTGGCAGGGGCACGTCTAGCAACTTTGCTCTCGGTAGAGGAGGAGCGCTTGTTGTACCCACGACAGGGTAACGTGTGCTTCTCCAGTGTGAGCTTTCAGCTACTCCTGCTTTTGGCAAGAGGCAAGACAGTGACCTGGTAAGGCCTGTGCTTGACATCCATGGCTGCTTCGTTCCCAGTAGACAAGGTGCCGCTGGTAGTGAGCGTGATCAAGAGCATTTTTGGTCAGAAGAGCTTCAAGCCATTCCAGCCCCAAGAAGGGAGACGGGGCTCTCTAGATGCTCTCTTCTTCCAGAGGGGAGTAACGCTTCTTGTCTAACGCTGCTTGCTTGCTTGAATTTTGGTGGTGGTGGTGGTTATTTTTAATTTATCTCACTTTTCAACAAAAATCTGTCTTCCCAAAATAGCTTAGAGCAATCAATATTCAACGGGAGTCCAGCGGAACTAGCAAAAATTTGTTCCGGCATGAGCTTTTGGGAGAGGGTTTAGTCTTTTGAAGGTGGCCCCGGACTCCTATTTAATTTTGCTGCCACAGACCTCCGAGGGCTTGCCCATCAGGAATTAGTACTTAGAGTGGGCTGGTGTGGACTGTGTGTCAGTGAAACCCAGGGCCAGGCAGGCTCTGTCCTTCAGAGTATGAGCTGAAAAGCTAGGCCCAACAATGAGAATGGGAAGGGAAGCAGACTGTCTTGACCCCCAGGCACAAAGGCGAGTTGGTAACAGGAGCTTCGTGGTCTTTTCTTGAGTCCTAATGTGGAGATGGAACATCTGCCCGCTCGCCCTGGTTTCTCATGCAGCAGTGTCCTTTCTGGCAGGAAGGGGTGAAGCAGGCTTTCTGTAGCGACTCCGTTACCAGCAGAGATGGCCCTTCCTGGGTGGAAAAGCAGCACAACTTCCCCTGGGCTCCTCCGGCTGGTGGCAGAGGTGGGAAGGGCGTTTTGTTCACTACAGCCGGCAAGCAGCACTTAAGCTGACCGTGCAAAGCCGTCTCATGCCCATTGTAAATAGGGCGGGCACACACCCTCCTCCCTTTAAAAACAAGAAGGAAGAAGGCAGAGGTGTCAGGTGACCAATTTGTGTGCAACTTAAATAGGCTCTCCAGAACATACCCAGTGCGTTGCAGCTGCCAGGAAACCATTCTGACCTGTTGCGAGTGCTAGTCTGAGTGCTTATAAACTGTGGGGAAAGGAAGGCCCGAGGAAGAGAGGAGCCGGAGCTCTTGCATGGCTTTCCTGCCTGCTCCAGCAAGCAAGATGGCAGTGCTACTAGATTGAGAGACGCATCCTAAACTTTCCAGTATTGGCTTCAGATCGATCGCTGGCTGGCCACATAAAATGCCTGTGGTCAGTTGTCCCCTCAAGTACCTCTGATGCAAAACCAGCTTTGCCTTAACGTCGTTCATTTAATCCCACAAGTGCCAATACGAATAGGCTGTGAACGTCTTCAGGACTGGAGGAGCTTCCCAGTCTCAGCGAGAGCAAGCCGAGAACTTCGGCGTCTCCCCGAGAGGCAGTGCTGCTCTAGTGGATGCAGCAGGAGCATTTGCAGGGCCGGCCCCAGCTAATTTTGCACCCTAGGCAAGGATCCCTTCTGGCGCCCCCCGTGCGCCGCCCCCTCCCCCCGTGCATCGCCCCCCCCATGCTGGTTAGGGCTGCCGCCCTCCCTCGGGTGCTGCTGCTGCCACCGGCCAGAGGATTTCTGCACCGACTGACCCACTTTGCCCAGCTCCTGCCTCGCCCAGCACCTTTCCCGGCTCCTGCTGGCGGAGCCTCCCACAGGCTGGCAGGACGCAGGACTGGGCCACGCTGGGTAGGGGGGCTTTTGGCAAGGGGGCAGGGTGCAGTTTGGCGCCCCTAAGGGCCGGCCCACTCTAGGCGAACGCCTAGTTTGCCTAGTGAGCGAGCCGGCCCTGAGCATTTGCTAGAGAGAGGCTAGTCCGGGGTAGGGGCAGGGGCGCTTGGCGGCGCTTGGAAGACGGCTACCCGCGAGAGACGTGCCACACGCCAACCGAGAGTTGCTAAGTAAGAACTTCACACTTTGACCGTGGTTTCTTTTTGTCTCCCTCCCTCCACCACCCCAGGCGTACACCTCTGAGTTTCACCACCCGAACCGTGCGGCAGGTCTTCCGCTTGGACGGCGTTTCGGACGAGGAGACCGAGGACCCGGAAAGCGACTCCCCTTCTGCGAATCACCAGCCCTCCCAGCCCCCAGTTTCCTCTCAGGGGCAGCCACAGCAGCCGCCCCCACCTGCTGAGGCGGCCCAGACAGAATGAGGGAGGGTGTGTGAGACCCCCCCTGGTGGGTGGGGGCGGATCTTGGGGTGTAGGGATCCCGCCCAGTCTTGCGCACTGTCTGAAATGAATACAGGAATTTGAATACAGGAATACAGTAACGGGGGGGGGGAGGCCTCCCCTCCTGCCCCCCCCTCCACTCCCCTAGCCCCGCTGCCAATCCTGGCTCCTCTTTTAAGGATCTCCTCGCTAATTTGAGTGAGACCTTCTCATATCAGGATGCACTTTAATATCCACCACCCCTGAGGGGTGGCATTGGGATGGGGTAGGTGGGGGGTCAGGATTTTAACTATATCCCTTCTAACAGAAAACACAGGCATAGACACAGACACACACCCCAACTCAAATAGCCAATCCCTCTCCTGCACTTTTCGTCCCCCACCCCCGTGACCTTCTTCATCCCCCACCCCACCCCTTCCAGTTCCAGTTGGAGCATAAAGGAACCTTCTTCCCAGTCTAAAATGTTGTGAGCAGGTTGATGGACACAGACTGGAGGCAGCAGGCGGCCTGGCCTGACAGCGCAGCTGCTCCTGGGGCAAAGAGGCCGGTCTGTCCCACCGTCCCTCTGTCTGGGCCATCCAGCCCTAGTGGGGGGGGGAGGGCACAGGGGTTTTTTCACACACTTGCGTTACTGCATGAAATGGTCCTCGGTGACCTTTAGGATTGCTGGTTTCCCTCCCACACCCAGCCTTCAGTGGGGGGTAGGGTTGCCAGATCCAGCTTGGGAAACTCCTGGAGGATTTGGGAGTGGGGCCTGGGGAGGACGGGGACCTCAGTGGGGTACGAGGCCATAACAGTCCACCCTCCAAAGCGGCCGTTTTCTCCAAGGGAACTAGTCTCTCTGGTCTGGAGATGAGCTGGAATTCTGGGGGATCCCCAGGCCCCACCTGGAGGCCGGCATCCCTAGGTGCTCCTCGTGTCCCTTCCCGTAAAGGTCATGTGAAAATTATCATCGCCAGAAGGATGTTTCTTCCAGCACACCGTGGCCGGCTGCTGTTTTCTGAATCTCCTCCAGCACCTGCCCTGACTGTGGGCAAAAACAAAGACTGAACTGGAAACCTTTCATCTCCTGGCCTGCCTTCTCTGGGAACCTACCCTCTCAACATATCGTTTGCCAGCAGTCAAGAGCACTTTGATCTGCCCCCCCCCTCCTTTCCCCGGTCCCTCCTTCTCCTTTAAACCTGCTGGGTCTTTTGTTTTGTCTCAGCCTAGTCAGGAAGATAGGATTTGCAAACCCCATCCTTGGTGAGCCCTACCCAGCCATCTCCTGGGCTGCTGCCTTGCGGGTGACTGTACCACGCATGGATTCTCAAAGGCTCTGTGTTCTCTTTCCAAAAAGAGAGTCAGGCCTCAAGAACTGTAGATGCACGTTCTGAAAACGCCCCAGCTGCATCTGCAAAAGCATCCAATGGCCGTTGCTTCTGCTACTCTTTGCTTGTGGCCTCCTGCCATGGTATCGCACCTTACGGGGTGGGGTGGGGGAATACCCCTAGTTCGGCAAGCATTCAAATGTTAGGCTAAGTAATAAGGCATGCAGTTGAGCAGATGCATGCAAAATAAGGGTGATTGCTTATTGCTGAAATAAGCACAGAATTTTAATTTCCTTTGTGGAGAATTTGGAAAGGGAGGGAGGGAGGGAGGGAAGAAGAGTACAAAGAGTGTGGATTATCTCTGGCAGCTTTCCTTCTTCTCTCACTCACCAGTGGGAATACAGTAGTTGGAGGACTCCCCAAATCCCATTGGGGACTAGGGCCATATTCTCAAAATGCTTCACTCTGTGCTTGTGTTGAATGCTGAACATGACCCATCTTCACCTATCCTAGAACAAGTTCTGTTTACTCAGAAGCTCAGCATCGCTTTACATGTGACCCTCGCACACAGGTAATCTCCACCTGTGGGCAAAAGGCATAGGCTGTTGTATGTGAAAATGGTGCGGATATCCCCTCTTAACTGCGTTTCCTTGGGAACTGCTTACACATATAGGGGGGAAAGATACTACCCCAGGACAGAAGCAATCTTGAAGTCCCTGATTATCCAGGGGTTCATTTTCCTCACTAGCTTTTGTGTACCGCCTTGATGAAGGCAAGGTAGCTAACCTTAGTCTTCTGGAGGAGGCTGTGACAGTGAAATGGCTTTGGGGTATCCCAAGCTTAAGAACTTTATGAATACTTGGCATTAGAGCATTCAAAGTGCTTGTATGTGCATTATCTCAGTAAGCTTCAGGGATCATTTCCTGCAGGAGCGCACAGGAGCGGAGCTCCGGCAGTAAAGAGCCCAGGGGGCAGGCGCATGCAACAAGCCCCACCCCCTGTTCCCAGCAGCCCTCGGTCAGAGCAAGAAGCAGCCAGGTAAGTTGCAGAGCTCTCCCCGGCCCCCCGGTCCAAAACAGTCCAGTGGCACCTTTAAGACCAAGTTTTATTCAGGTGCAAGCTCTCCCTCCTCTGCGAGGACAGATCTGCACATTCCCCCTACCCCCCAATAGCTAACAATCCAAAACAGTCCAGTGGAGCCTGAGCGGTGGGTGTTGCCTTCTGACACACTTCCGGTGATGTCAGGGGGTGTGGCATATGCAAATAAGTTATGCTACTAAGTTATGCTAATGAGCTCCTGCACCTCTTTTTCTACAAAATGACCCCTGCTGGTAGGTATACATTTTTGCCCTTCTTGTCCTCTTAACATCCCTGTGGATAGAGACCAGTGAGGCCGAGAGAAGAAAGTGACTCACGGTCACTGAGTGAGTTGCTTGGCTGAGACAGACACTCTCACCACGACACCACAGTAGCTCTTCCGTACATGAAACACTGCACACTGTAAGCTCGTGTTTAGCAGCAGGTAGGTAGTGAGGCCCTGACCTGGATGGGCCAGGCTAGCCCAATCTTCTCAGATCTCAGAAGCTCAGCAGGGTTGGATGGGAGGCCACCGAGAAAGCCCAGAGTCCCTACGCAGAGGCAGGCAATGAGGGCAAGTCACCTCAGCTCACCTCTTGCCTTGAAAACCCTATGAGGTCACCATAAATAGGCTACAACTTGACGGCACTTTCCACCACCAGGTAGTAAAGAATAAAAGTCCGGCCCAATACTGGTTCGGCGTAGTCAGTCTTAGTTGCTCAGAGCGCAGGGTTTGCAAATCCTACCTTTGACTCTTGGAAAGAGATCCAGATTGACGCTCTTACGCTCTTCTGGCTCCAGGAGGTGGTTCTGGGGGTGGGCCTGCCTTCTCTCCTTGTTATTATTTTTTTTGCATGGTGGTTTCTTGTCTTAAATTTGTGTTAATCCTATTATTATTATTGTATTATTTGTTTCTAACAGATATTTTTCTTTTGAGCAATTTTATTTTTTCCCTCAAACCCAGGGGGTTTGCATTTTTTTTTTTTAATCTGTGTCCCCCATTTTGTTTGGTTTTTTCCCCTCCTTGCTGGCTTGCATCTGTTTGGAGTTTCTTATCCTGATGTAAAAGGCCATAGCAATTATCCTGTTCCTTTTTTGTTAAAAAAGAAGAAAAAGAAGAAAAAGAAATACTTTTTAAGAAAAAGTATGTCTTCTATTAAAAGCTCATCTCAGTTACCAGATGGCTGATTTATTTTGGTTTTTGTTACTGAGTTAAATAACGTCATAAATAGTCCACGCTGAAAATGTCAGTCTCCCAGCTGAAACTCTACAGTGGGTCATTGGCGCAAATGCCTTTCTGCGGGGCAAGGATTCGTCCGCCAACAGGGGTGCTTCTAGACCAGTAAAAACAACTATGCCATCCCCTTTATTTTGCTTTTGGGTCAATTGCTAGAAAAGCAAGGAACACAATTAGGGGTTTCTTCTCACTTGGCTTTTTATTAAAAAGCTGTTTACTTTAGTTGCACTAGATTCTGTCCTGGTCCACTAGTGGTTCCAGGGCTATAATGCTAGTTCTGTTGCAGACTCTGCACCCTCTGATCCAAAAGGGTCCTCTCCCTCCCCCATGTACCAGAATGTTTGATCTCAAGACTTGGTGACCAAAAGTTGCTGGTGGCTCTTTCTCCTTCCATTTGTCACCTATCAGCCTGGCCAGTTAGGGACATACCAGCCCTTCACCAGCCGCACTGAGGCAAAATCAGAGCAGGCAGGGCTTTTCTTTACGAGGGGGGTAAATACCTGAGTCTCACATAGGGAGGCGGGGATCCTACCAGCAGTGGAAACAATACCATGTTTCAGTGTTTCAAATTATCAGATTGTTTTCCTTCCAAGCCAGTAACACCAGTCAATAAAACTATAACCCCAGGAAAAAGTGTGTAATTTCAGCAGTTTTTGGTTAGCCTGCGCTCCATTTACTGGCTTGTTGCCTACACTGGAGGGATTGGTTCTTACTGCCTTGGTTTGGCCTGAAACTTCAATCCAATATTCAACCTATTCTTTCTCTTTCCCCATCCCAAGGCAGCCCAAGGAATCTTGTTGATAGCCCAGTCTATAGCAGAAGCGAACACTTCATGGCCTAAATCAAGTTTTGATTGGGAGTCTTGCCAGAATTGTTTTGGGAATCCCACTAATGAGGGATTAAATGGGAGGTTTCTATTTGCTGAAAGAGGGCTGTATGCTGCGAGGGAATCAGAGTGGCTTCTCTGAATTTTTGACACAATGTAATGTAACTTCTTTCTGCCTGGCTAATTCAGGAACAGGACTTGCAAGAGGCATTGGTTTAAAATAAACATTCCTGAAACTCGCCCTTCCCACCGTACGGAACAAGGCAACAAAACCGATGCAGCTAACGCATAAATATAGCCACAAACAGGAAACTGCATCAAGTCATCTCCCTGAGCTCTGTTAAACAACTGGTTCCCACTTGCAACGCTTGGTGCTGTGTGAAGTCTCTCTCTCGAAAGGATCCAGATCCAACAAACTCTGCAATGCACTAACCAGACTACAGCCTGCATCTTGACATACGTAGACTTTATAAAAGGCAATAAGAGCCCAGAAAATCTTTCCAAGTTCCCCGGCTACCAGGCCAGCCTCTTCCCCTGCTGCCAAGCTCCATGCACTGACACGGCCCCTACTCGTTTAGCCCAACTTGTGTTTGAAATTACACTGTCAAGTATAGATTTTTTATGCTAATCTTATGCACATTTATCTGTGCTTTCCTAAAAGAAAAAAGATGGTATTGACAGAG
Source organism: Gekko japonicus (assembly GCF_001447785.1). Lineage (NCBI taxonomy): Eukaryota > Metazoa > Chordata > Lepidosauria > Squamata > Gekkonidae > Gekko > Gekko japonicus. The sequence goes on along the minus strand of NW_015166462.1, from coordinate 195,622 downwards.
GGTGAAGTGAGGGGGACCTTGAAGTCTCAGGCCTCTCTGTTCTCGCAAGGGCCAGTATGCTTCTATGGGGTCTCTGGTTTAGTACTGAGTTGGGGGTCCCTGGTGTTCTCTGCAGCAATTTCTGCTACCAGGCAAGCTTTCTGCAAGATGCAGTACTCTTTCTCCAAACTGCTGCATCGCTATTAGCATTTTGGGGATATTTAGGCGCCTCCAGACTGAACCCCTCAAAGAAATTGCTTTGGAAGTCACCAAATGTGTGCAAGCCAGGGACCTAATCAATACCTTCAGGGAAACAGTTCGGATTTTACTGCAGGCGGAGAATACCGGGATGGAATGCTTAAAAACTCCCTCCCTGTTGAAAGTTAGGTCCTCACAGAGAGAGGAGGAAGTAGTCTAATTACCTCCCTGCTGTGATTTTTGTGTGAGAAGGATTTGTTAAAGAACCTGGGGAAATACTTCACTATGTCATCCTGCATCTGTTAAATAACAGATTCCAAGGTTGACTAGATTATATTCTTGGATTATTTTGTGTTTGGTCACCAACATACCATTTCAAACCTGTAAAATCAACCACATCCTACATATGAGTACCTTTTGTACCTAATACCAGTGTCTGTTATTTCTATGCAATAACAGTACTGTTGCCTGCAACCTATGCAGTTTTATACTTTACAGAGGAACATGTAGTTTTTCATCATACAGAAATCTGGTATGACACAGTGGAGTAGGTGGTCCATTTCAGAATAAATATTTCTTTCACTGCCCATTCCACACTGTTACCTCTTCCCTCTAGGTGTCCCTTTTTAGACAGCTGGAGAGAATGCAGACCTTGATTTCTGTTTCCATTCTGAAGAGCATCAGAGTAATCAGGATGTTTGATTTCATCTACAGCGAGAACTCTGAGCACACACAGTTGGAAACTTACCACGAAGTGAACATACATAGATGGGAACGGTGTGTAAAGCCCAAGAACCGCTAGAGCGAAAAATCGCACGCAGGCTCCTTGCAGTAAATTGTGACCTAAAGTCGGGTCAATCATAACACGTGTCGAATAAAGTGAGCATTTGACCGTGTGCAAAACACCTTCTGACAAGCCATCTAGGCCACAGGCATTGTGAAGGGGAAATAACATGACCGCCAACATCTTTTTAAAGAAGGCAGGGAACCATCCACTGCATCATGGCTCCGCTGGTTTAAAATAAAAACAAACCCCTTTAAGCAATTCTCGCTAGGACACTTTAGGAACGCGGCGCTGTCGCCTCTGCATCGAACGCGAGAAGAAGGGACGCCATTGGCTGAGAGCGAGGGAAGAGTTCCATGACAAGAACCCTTAGTTTTTGTGTGAGCCTATTGGGCGGCTGAAGGCGTGGCTCCAGCCCCTGATTGGTTAGCGAATCAAACGGTGGAGACTCGGGATGAAAGGTGAGATGGGGGGGGGGAGAGGTAAACTAAGTAATTCGAAGTGGTTAATTCGAAGTGATATTGAGGAGGGCGAATCCGCAACCTCCTTGAAGTCGGCGTTTGTGTGAACGGTCAGGTACTCCAGCTTTCATCTGCACTTCGACATATTTTGTGGTTAATAATTCTGCGTTTATGGGGGGGGGGGCGTCATTTTGTTAATCTTTAAAATGCTACTGGACTCCTGTTTAATGCTTCTACCTAAGTATACATAGGATCGGGCGGTGTGCATTGCGCACCCCCAATTCATTGTCCCGAATCCCGATCCTTTTCTGGAGTAAACAACTCGGACAATCTAGTCTCTTCCTTTGTACTCCCTGTTGGCCCTTGTTGCTTTTTGGGTGGGGAGAAGGGAACCGAACCTCGTCCCGCTGATGGCGGCGGGAGGAGAGGGCAGACTCGTTTGCCTTCGCTTCTGTCGGACTGCGACCCCGCTGCTCTCTCTCGCTCACAGGAGTGAAGTCTTGTTTCCCACACGTCAGCTCGTCCTTCCTCCAAGGTGGTCTTTCTGCACTTCCCCTCCCTCCCTTTTTGGGGACAGAAAGCGATAGTGATCCCCCCCCACACACACACACAGTTTAGAAGTAACACGAAAAAGATATATAAATTCCTAATCCTCCCATGATCACAATGTATTGTTCCGGATTCGAAGCAAAGTTTGAGTCCAGTGGCACCTTTAAGACCAACAAAGTTTAATTCTGGGTCTAAGCATTCGTGTGCAAGGCATGCTCACTTCGTCAGATGCTTTTCCTGCTCTTCTTCCGCTGTTAAAAATGCCTTTTCTCTATTTTCTTCCTCCACTCACTCTATGAGACGTTATCACAGTCCAGTCTTCCCCCTTTACATTTCCAGCCTGAAAAGTACTGAGAAACGTTGAGTGATTCCAGCAGAGTACTTTTATTAGGATAGAACAAGACAAAGAACTGCCGGCTCGCAGGCCGGTATATATGGCCAGAAAACCCGCCACCAAAACACACCCTCTACTTCCTATAGGCTATTTACAGTAGCTGAGAGTCCCATAGGCTCTCGGCTGCGGACCTGGCCCTCTGATAGGTGCGGGCTAGGATCCGTTTGGCTATTGTTCTCCCTGAGCGAAGCTTCAGGGCTTTGCTTGACCGCATGGCCCAACGGTCGCGCACGTGGTAATGGCGGAGTACATTACACAGCCTGTTCCACTTATTAAGCGGCTACCCTGCACCCTCTCTTCCTGGCAAGCGAGAATATGTTTCCAGTTGCCAACTCTGGTTTGGGACATTCCTGAAGATGTGGGGTGGAGCCTGGGGAAGGCAGGGTTTGGGGAGGGGAGGGTCTTCAGAAGAGTATAATACCACATGGCCCACCCTCCAAAGCAGCTGTTTTCTCCAAGGCAGCTGATCTCTGTACTTTGGAGATCAGTTGCAATTCTGGGAGATGTGCAGGCCCTAGCCAGTTTAGTGTGCTGGTTAAGAGTGGTGGACTCTAATATGGAGACCCGGGTTTGAGTCCCCATTCCTCCACATGCAGCCAGCTGGGTGACCTTGGGCCAGTCACAGTTCTCTCAGGGCGCTCTCAGCCCCATCGACCTCACAGAGTGTCAGCTGTGGGGAGAGAAAGGGAAGGAGATTGTAAGCCGCTCTGAGTGAAGGGTGGGCTATAAATCCAGCTTCTTCTGCCAGATGTTGGCAAGGCAACTGTACCCGAGGCTTCTCCATAGCCGTCGGCCTGGTTAAAGATTGCATGGGGTCAAAGAGTGAAGCGAATTCAGTGAGCCGCCCTGGCAAGATAAAGGCCTCTTGTGTCCTAGGGGTCAGTGCTGATTGTGTAAATAACATTAGAGTCCTTGCCCCTGGAGAACCATGCAGTGCCCCAAGAATGGCACAAGAAAGGTGGCAAGCTTGAGTGGGGTCCATGGCATAAGAAGAGCCCTGTTGGATCAGGCCAAAGGGCTATCTAGTCCAGACTCCTGCTTTGCACAGTGGCCAGTCTCATAACTCCCCGTCTCTCTCCCGCATGACTTCCACCTGTGCTCTTTGCATCACCTTGGGCTCCCTGTGCTTTTTGCTCCAGGTTGGGTTCCCACCTGCAGCAGAATCTTTTTGCACTTTCACACTGGAACCTTACCCATCCGTTGTCTTTCTGTGGTGCCTCTGTCCTTTTTCAAATCACCTCTGATCCAGTGTCCCCTGCAGTCATGCACCCAAAGCATGTTTGCCTTCTGCGTAGAAGGTATCCTGCGCTTTAAAAGATGCTGGCCACTTTTGTTCTGTTTTCTTTGCTGCGTCCCGCTGCAGCCACCATACCATTCCCACCGGGGGGCTTTTAAAAAAAGATTCGCAGTAGCTAGATTGCCATTATGTTATAACAGTTTCTCTGTTAAGCCCTCTGAATTCCCAGCTTGATGGTTTAAGGGCAAACCTCTGGGCCTTTTCACTGCTGAGAGACACCTTTTCCCTTCTATGTCCACAACAAAAGGGACTAGAGAGGTATTATTTTAAAGGAAGTTCCTGTAGCCACTGCATGGAACTCGCAGCCCCAGTAGCAAAGGGAAAACGACAGGGAACTGTTGCTGTGTAGAAAACTCCCTGGTGAAGGCACCCACAGCATGACTAAGGCAGTGCCTGTCTCAAAACCGGACCTAAACCCAGACTGAAATGGGTGTTTTGCATTTGCGTGTGTTGGTACCCGTGCCTAGAAGCCATGGCGACTTCTGGCAACTCCTACTGGGGCATGGAGGATATTCAGAGAAGTGGCTTGATAGCTGCCTCTGCCTCCCGGTCCTGGTATTCTCTGGAGGTTGAGAGCCAGTTTGGTGTAGTGGTTAAGTGTGCGGACTCTAATCTGGGAGAACCGGGTTTGATTCCCCACTCCCCCACTTGCACCTGGCTGGATGGCTTTGGGCAAGCCGTAGTTCTGATAAGAGCTGTTCTTGAAAACGAGCAATTTCTGTCAAGAGCTCTCTCAGCCCCACCTACCTCACAGGGTGTCTGTTGTGGGGAGGGGAAGGGAAAGGAGTTTGTAAGCCGCTCTGAGACACCTTTGGGTTGTGAAGGGTGGGGTATAAATCCAAACTCTTCTTCTTCATCATCCAGATACTTGCCAAGGTCTGCCCTGCTTAGCTTCCATGATCTGATGAGATCGGGCTTGCCTGGGATGAAAAGGGTGTTGATGATTGGTCTCATCCAAAATGACCTGGACCTGAACCAGTACCACCTGCTCAGCCCTCTTGCCCCAGTAGGGAATATGTGTGGCTGGTCTACAGGCATGGAAATCCTCCGAGAGTCCAAGGAAGACTTCTGTAAGAAGGATTTCGCCAGCATTTCATAAATGGGCCCTTCTGCTCTCTGAGTGAAGCAGTCACTAGCGCCCGACCATGCAAGCAAAGGAGGTGGGCCTCTTGGGCGCCAGGCATTACGAGGCACCAAATTAGAAGGAAGTGGGTTTGTTTTCTTTATCTGAAACAAGATTGATGTTATCTGTTAGAAACAGAAGTTCCTTCTGGTTTTGTCTATATTGAAAGGGGAGGGAGGCAAAGTCATCATTTGGCTGGCAGTGGTGGAAAGTGGTGGACATTACAAGTCACAGTGGCCTTCTGGTGGCCACTCGTAGGATTCTCAATCATCATTTGGCTGGCAGTGGTGGAAAGTGCCGTCCAGTCACAGTGGCCACTCGTACGCTTCTCAAGGCCAGAGATGTTCAGAGGTGGTTTGCCATGGCCTGCCTCCACGTCATGACCCTGGGGCTCCTTGGAGGTCTCCCATCCAAATACTAGCCAGGGCCGACCCTGCTTAGCTTTCAAGATCTGAAAAGCCTGGGCTGTCCAGGTCAGAGTTACCATTTTGGTGTAGTGGTTAAGAGTGGCGGACCCTAATCTGGAGAACCGGGTTTGATTCCTCACTCCTCCACATGCAGTCAGCTGGGTGACCTCGGGTCAGTCACAGTTCTCTCAGAGTTGTTCTCTCAGAGCTCTCTCTGCCCCACCTACCTTACAGGGTGTCTGTTGTGGGGAGAGGAAGGGGATGAGATTGTAAGCCACTCTGAAACCTCCCCCCACCCCCCCGAGTGAAGGGCAGGGTATAAATCCAACTCTTCCCCTTCTCCTCCGAAAAGCCTTTGACCAGTCCTGGTAGTTACTCTTCCCTGGACCCAAGCTTGTCACGCCCTTCTGGTCCACTGGAAGAAAAGGTGAGCATGGAGTGATAACCTGCACGTCTCCAAGCAACCTGTCCCCATCCTCAAAGGTGTAGAAACTGAAAGGTCCAAAAGAGTATGCCGCTAGTTGAATTATTCACCAGCAGAGGGCACCACTTCCCTTTCTTCTGGCCCCAGCTGCACCTGGGTTGTAGGGTCTGGGCTTTGGACTCAGCTGATTTAAGAAAGATCTGCTTTCTCTTGACTTAAACTACATCACCGTTATGCAGAATGATGAGACATACAAGGGCAGACCACCCCGGCTCATCTCTTGCCGTGAAAGCACTCTGAGGTCAGCATAAGTCGGCTGTGACTTGCTATTTAAAGTTTATTTAAAACATCTTTTATCTCATCTTTCCACCCAATCAGGGTTGCCAAGGCGGGAAACGTAAACATTAACCGCACTTCCCACTGCCAACTTGGGCACAATTAAATCTGAGTTGCGTGTTAAACCTACACTTAGAGTCTCTTAATTGATGGATCTCTGTGAAACGTTAGACTTACGCCTGCTTGTGGAAAGACTCTTTTGAGGTGAAAGGTTGTTAGTGTGGCACAATGATTCATACGCTGTGTTGCTGTTATGGGCTTGCCACTGAGACCCTGGGACTGGCAAGCCACCCCATGCCCTGGGGGTCCATCCTGGGGCTCCGGGAGATGCCCATCCTGGAGTTATCAGCCACTCCACCTGGCTAGGCAGTTTGGTAGTCCTCTTTTTTTTTGGGGGGGGGTGCTCACAAACTACCTGAGCTCTGCAATTTGAACTGCTCTCAAGTGATGAATGACCGTGCATAAGCGAACAGGCACCTGGGTGAGCTCTGACTCACAGTAGCGCGTGCTGGAATAAGTGTTCGTTCTTAAGGATTTTACTGGGATTCTGTTTGATTTTGCTACAGCAGGCGAACCTGGGAGTAAACAGACGAGGACGTTCTCCTCTGTCACCTTAGTTACGGGGGGGTGGAGCAATTTGCTTTCTTAAGGAGTACCTCTTGCTTCTGAAAAGCTCCGGATTCTCAATTGTCGCCAAAGAAAGAAACAGGTGCATCAGCAACCAGACGTGGATGGGTCTGTAACTACCAAACTGAATGTGTTTCAAGGCGAGCTGAGAGGGGGCTGGGCAGGGGTGTGAACAGAAGATATTGTTACCTCCCCCTTCCTCCAAGCCCCTGCCATGAAGGAGGCTAGACCAAGGGACTGGCCCTGTGTCCCAATGGGTGGGAATTCAAGCCCAGTTGCTTTAACCACCACACCCACATCGGGTCTCACAGTGCACATGCCCTATTTAGATATAAACTAATACTAATAATAAACTAATAATAAAAGGAGCTGCGGTGGCTCAAGTGGTTAGGACGCTGAACTGCAGGCTGTGGAAGGTCAGTTGTTCAGCAGTTTGAGACCCGAGTTGCCGCATGACGGAGTGAGCTCCCGTCTCTAGTTCCAGCTCCTGCCAACCAAGCAGTTCGAAAGCAAGAAATTGCAAGTAGATAAATAGGTACCACTTTGGTGGGAAGGTAACAGCGTTCCATGCGCCTTGGTGTTTAGTCATGCCGGCCACATGACCACGGAAACATCTTCGGACAGCGTTGGCTCTTTGGCTTTGAAACGGAGATGAGCACCGCAACCCTAGAGTCGGATTCAACTGGCTTTCGAGCAAGGGAACCTTTACCTTTACTAATACATTTTAGTTACTGACTTTGCCAGTTCTTCACAAGCTTCCTTGTTAAGTGAAAATGTAATGTATCATTAGGAAACTTGATCTGATCGATTGGCCCTTTTCCTCCTGGGAAATCAGAAGAATGATTCAGATTGCTTTGGCACAAACTGGCCGCCATCTGTCCTCCAGGGGGAGCTGTTTCAGAGCTCTGAATGAGGACTGTTTCTCTTTTCAGAGTCCGCAGTCGCCTCCTCACAGAAATGTCTGCCTGCCGGCTTGGAAAAGTGTTTCCCAAGACAAGCATCCTGTTCTTGTGTGATATGCAGGAGACATTCCGGCCGAACATAAGCTACTGTCAACATCAGCTACTTCCCTCAGATTGTATCTGTGGCAGCTCGAATGCTGAAGGTATAAGAGGCGCGGGGAGGGTGGCTGCGCTTCGGGGAAGAGGACGGAGGGCGGATCCAGAATCCGGGATGGCGGAGAGGCTGTTCCTGTGTTAGGCGGCTTTGTTAGTGTTGGGGAAATGAGGAGGGCAGGAACCTTCTCATGCACTCCCATCTCCACTGTGTTCATTTTGGGGACGAGAGAAGCTGGCTCCCAAATTTCAGAGAGAGAGAGATGTTCTGAACCAAAACTCAGTTTATTCCCTTGCACACTCTTAAGTCAGAAAACACTTTTGTAGCATTTCAGTATTCAACACTGAATATTTCAACACAATCCCAATACGTAAACTGTGCACTTGTCATTCTATAAAGGACATCCTATAAAAGATGATGATGATGATGATGAGATTGGATTTATGCCCCGTCCTTCACTTGGAGTCTCAGAGCGGCTTACAAACTCCTCTCCCTTCCCCTCCCCACAACAGACACCCTGTGAGGTGGGTGGGGCTGAGAGAACTCTGACACAAACTGCTCTTTTTCAAGGACAGCTGTGCCAGAGCTTGTGACTGACCCAAGGTCACATCAGCAGGTGCAAGTGGAGGAGTGGGGAAATCAAACCCGGTTCTCCCAGATTAGAGTCCGCACACTTAACCACTACACCAAAGATATCCCTGGTTGCTCTGTCAAGACCCATAAACGGTAGGGTGGTTGATCAGAACAACCAGGAACAAAACTAAATTCAGACATGAAGTACTCTCCCCCCCACACACATAGGAGCTAATGTAACTGTCAGTCAAGTCTGTGATGAGCATTTGACGTGTACCACAAAGTCAGCCCCTTTCTTTCTATCTCTGGGTCAGGAAAGTCAAGGAAAGCTGTATTACGCTAGGGTGACTCAGAGAGTCAAGGAAGCTCGTTGCAGATACTCTGTCTGTTTAGAATCTGATAGTGACTCCTGACTGCTGCAAAGTATAAACATTCCCAGAAGGCAAAAGGCACGTGAGTCAGAGTCGTGTACAGCGAAGGCCACAGCACTCGGCAGAGTCCTGAAGCTTCCGGGGAACAGAACCAAAGGTTCAACGATAAAGCTGATTACTATAGAAATTAAAGTATCATAGGTGTACCAGAGGTTTTGCAGAGTTCTAGCCGAGGACTGGGGCTCAATCCAGCCCTAATTCCACGACAATTAGTTTATTCAGATTGAATTGGGGGTATTTTGTCTCTCTCTGTATCTGTCTCCTGGCGATGCAATGGAGTGGCAGAGCCACTGCCCGACTGCTGTGGCTGAATGGAACGAATTGAAACGGAACCCTGACAAAGCAGAGGTAATTCTGGTTTGGAAACCTGAGGTCTTGAAGGACATTGGGCTTTCCACTTTCAGTGGGGTTCAGCTAACGCTTGAAAGCCGGGAGGTTGTACTGGAGCTGGCATCACTGCTGGAGAAGCAAGGTAACACCTCTGCACCCACAAAAAAGGCTTTCTTCAAACGTAGTTTAGCCCAGAAGATGGCCCGTTTAGCCACCTGGATCCATGCTGCGGTGAACATCAAGACTAGACTACTGTAATGCACACTACACAGGTCTCCCCTCGAAGTCAGCACAGAGGCTCTGGTTGGTGCAGAGTGCTGCCACTTGGTTATGATCAGAACCTAGCTGGAGCATGCAAGTTACAGCCAATGTTCCCTCTAAGCCGTGGAGTCTCATGAGCAAAAATTCTACTTTGTGAGCTCCTGGCATTAAAGTTGTGAGCGAGCAATTTGGCTGCTGCATAAATTAGTTTGCTTTGGAGCCCTCCTTCCTGAGCTAAGATAAAAATGTCTGAGCCAGAGGCTAAAAAACTGTGAGCTAGCTCACACTAACTCAGCTTAGAGGGAACGCTGGTTACAGCCATTCTGCAGTCACTCCCGTTGGCTGCCCGTCGGCTGCCAGGCTCAGTTCAAGGTATTAGCTGTCACGTATGAAGCCTTTCGTGGCCTGGGGGCGCCGTATTGGCAGGACCGCCTCACTTCCTATGCTTTGCCATGACAACTTTGCTCACCTGAGCAGGACCTGCAGCAGCCAGCTGTACAGGTGGATTCTCTGTTGTAGCCCTCACCCTGCAGAATGGCCTACCTAAGGGGCCCAAGAAGGGCCCCACACTCACAGGATCAGAGAATCACAGAGTTGGAAGGGGCCTTACAGGCCATCTAGGCCAACCCCCTGCTCAGTGCAGGATCAGCCTAGAGAGCATCCCTGACAAGTGTTTGTCCAGCTGCTGCTTCAAGACTGCCAGTGAGGGGGAGCCCACCACCTCCCGAGGCAGCTGATTCCACCGTTGCACAACTCTTGCTGTGAAAAGGTTTTTCCTAATATCCAGCCGGTACCTTCCTGCCCTTAATTTAAACCCATTCTTGCGAGTCCTCTCCTCTGCTGCCCACAGGAACAGCTCCCTGCCCTCCTCTAAGTGACAGCCCTTCAGATACTTCAAGAGAGCCAACATGTCCCCCTCTCAACCTCCCCTCCTCCAGACGGAACATTCCCAAGTCCCTCGGCC
>NW_015166462.1:172866-185397 GCF_001447785.1 Gekko japonicus | reverse complement strand
ACCCCCATCTCTCTCCTCTTCCTCCCCTCCATTCCGTCCACATCCTTCTTGAAGTGAGACCTCCAGAACTGCACACAGTACTCCAGGTGCGGCCTGACCAATGCAGTGTACAGCAGGACTATGACATCTTGCGATTTGGACTCTTGGCATTCTGTAAACTATGTAAAACAGAATTGTTCAGGAGAGCATTTTTTAATGAATGTGGTCGGGCTATATTATAACAGAGTGGTTCAGGAGATGTTTCAGAGAAGGCAACAGGTCTGTGGACTTTACTTCCGTGTATGGGATGTGTTATCTCTTGCTATAAGGCATTATCTTGTTCTCAGTGCACTGTATTTCTGTTGACGTAATACCATTTACGGCTTTGTTTAACATGTCGTGTCATATACTTATATTACCCTGTCTTCCTCCCCAGTGGGGACCCACAGTGGCTTATAACATTCTCCTCTCCTTCCTTTTATCCTTACAACAGCCCTGTGAGGTAGGTCAGGCTGAGAGCATGTGACTGGTCCAAGGTCGCCCTGCAAGCTTCCATGGCAGAGTGGGGATCTGCACTTGGGTCTCCCAGATCCTCATCCAACACCAGGCTGGCTCTCAGTCTGAACTCTTCGCTCCGATTTCTGCTTTGCTTCAGATTTCTGCAATCTCAGCCCTATGACATATCTCATTTGATGTCTCTTCCTGTTGGTTGCATTGACTTATGCTGTGTAATCCACCTTGGTTGTCAGGGAGAAAAGTAGACTATAAAATAAAGTTGATTAAAATAACAATAACATTAGTTTCCAATGTGTTTCGGGTTTTATTTGGCGTAGATGGTGTCCAATGGGTGCCTGCAGATGTTGCATCAGAATCTATGTACATCTGTCAGAATCATATTATTTCCTGTGCCGGAGGATAGTTTGGGTACTTAGCAGGTGCTTTTACCATTTGCTACAAAAACTGGCAAAATGAACCAGAGATGGGTTAGAAGGGAAATGAGACTGGTACTGGAGGAAGGTGATGCCCATCATGACTAGCAGCCATTGACAACCCCGTCCTCCATGAATTTATCCACTCCCCTTTTAAAGCCTTCCAGGTTGGCAGCCCTGACCACCAGTGTTCCCTCTAAGCTGAGTTAGTGTGAGCTAGCTCACAGTTTTTTAGCCTCCCAGCTCACACGTTTTTGTCTTAGCTCAGGAGGGATAGCTCCAGAGCAAAGTAATTTATGCAGTCGTCAAATCACTCGCTCACAACTTTATTGCCAGCAGCTCATGAAGTGGAATTTTTGCTCACAAGACTCCACAGCTTAGAGGGAGCATTCCACATCCCGTGGCAGTGAGTTCCACCGTTTAATTATGTGCTCTGTGAAGAAATCCTCTAGTCTGTCCTGAAGCTACCACCTTTCAGCTTCAGTGGATGACCCCAGGTTCTACTATTACGGGAGAGGGAGGAAAGCTTTCCCCCTGGAAGCTCTCTCCACACCTGGCCCAACTTTATGGACCTCTGACATGTCTCCCCTCTCTCGTCTTTTTTCTAAGCTAAGCAGCTCCAAGCGTTTTAGCTGATTCCCATAGGGCAGTGGTGGCGAACCTATGGCACGGGTGCCAGAGGTGGCACTCAGAGCCCTCTCTGTGGGCATGCGTGCCATCGCCCCAGCCAGGCCCAGACCATTATTAAAGTGTCGAATTCTCTGCCAAATAATTTTAAGTAAATGAAAGCATTTGGGATTGGGATACTTTGTTTGGATCATCTTAAGTTAATGTATGAGTTGTTTTTTCTAAAGTAAAACCTCACTATTCAGGTTCAATTGCCGTGTTGGCACTTTGTGATACATAAGTGGGTTTTGGGTCACAGTTTGGGCACGCGGTCTCTAAAAGGTTCGCCCTCACTGCCATAGGGCCTCTGCTCTAGCCCTCTGATCATTTTGGTGCACCCTGGGCCACAACTGCCGTCCTGTTTCTCTGACTGTGCATATGGGGAAAGAAAGGAATCCTTCACGACCATCCACTCTTTGGAGGTGGGATCAGAATGGGAGAGAGACAGGTATATTGCTTGCAAGCACTAGAAAGCGATGACCCTGTGTCCCCAAGAACTGCAAGTTTGAGCTGCCCAGTTGCAGTACTACAGTTGGGCACATGGGGACAGTATAATATCATTTTCTGAAAATAACACCCCCCCCCCAAAGACAGATTCAGGTGGGTAGCCTTGTTGGTCTGAAGCAGCCGAACCTTTTAAGGCACCTTTTAAGGCCAACAAAGTCCTCCTTTTATTTTATTTCTTATTTGGAATCATAGATTAGCATAGTAGATGTAATGAGTATTAGAAGGTAATGCAATTTGGAATGGTAGATTGGAATGTATTTCTCTGGTCTGGGGACAAGGGAGATAACTCTATGCAGCCCATTGCCCCACTTCAAAGAAGAAGATGCTGTAAGGTTACCTCCACACTCGAGAGGAGACGGAGGGAGCGTAACGGTAGGGTCTCAGTCAGCTCCTCTCAGCATTCCACAATTAAGGATACATCTGCCCATCACCCTGCCAACAAAAGTCCGCATGGTCAAAGCAATGGTATTCCCAGTAGTCATGTATGGCTGCGAGCGTTGGACTATAAGGAAGGCTGAGCGCCGAAGAATAGATTCTTTTGAACTATGGTGCTGGAGGAGACTCTTGAGAGTCCCTTGGACTGCAAGAAGATCAAATCAGTCAATCCTCAAAGAAATCAACCCTGACTGTTCCCTGGAAGGCCAGATAATGAAACTGAAGCTCAAATACTTTGGCCAGCAAATGAGAAGGGAGCACTCACTGGAGAAGACCCTGATGCTGGGAAAGATTGAAGGTCAAAGAAGACGGGGACGGCAAAGGATGAGATGGTTAGACAGTGTCATAGATGCAACGAACATGAAATTGAGCAAACTTCAGAGGACGGCGGAAGACAGGAAGGCCTGGCGGGATCTGGTCCATGGGGTCGCGAAGAGTCGGACTTGACTGTGTGACTGAACAACAACAACAACTGCCTATCAGTCTCCAATTTTGACATATTTCTTTCCTTCACAATGGTTTCCCCCCAAGATTGAACCCAAACCAATGGTAACCTAAGCTTGTTATTCCTGTTTGGGTCCTTTGTTAAATACCTTTATTATGCTGTGTGCTCATTTGCTGCCCACCCTCTACCTATATGTATGGACTGGCGACTTCCGTTTCTGGAGTCTCTGAGGAAGGGCTGCGTGTCCACGAAAGCCTACGCCTTGAATAAAACTCCGTTGGCCTTAAAGGTGCCACTGGACTCCAACTTTGTTCTGCCTTTTTTTTTCTGATACAGGAAGTCACGAATCCTGCTTCCTCTCAGACGAGTCCCGCTCTCTCCTCCTCTTGCAGGTTGCCAAAGCGCTTGAAATCCCGACGGTGGTGACTGAGCAGTACCCCAAAGGGCTGGGTCCAACGGTGCCGGAGCTAGGGGCCGAAGAACTTCGGAAATACCCCAAGACGTGTTTCAGCATGATCATCCCAGAGGTGGAGAAGGAGATGGCTGCTGTCCCCAACCTCCAGTCCGTGCTGCTGTGCGGCATTGAGACGCAGGCCTGCATCATGGTACGGGCCAAGAGGCCTGCCTCTTGGTGATGCGGGACGGTGGGGTACAGGGCCTGAGGCCGGGGAAGATGGGCCCGTGGCTTGGCCCAGCGAGTCAACTGCAGAGAAGCCCCACAGCTCTGGCCCTTTATTCAGTGTCCCCCATCTCCCCCTCCCCAAGCCAGGAGAAGGCCGTAATCAGTACCCTGGGCTTGATAAAATACTTCCACATTCTTGAAAACCTACAGAACAAAGCACTTTGATATTTTTTTCCCCTTCTTGCTTCCTCCGACCAGAAAGCCAGAGGGAAGCCACAGTAATTGCATTCACCCCTGGGCCTTAAGATTTGGGAAATGCATGGCTCTTGAGTGGCATGCCCAAATGCATAGAAGTCAGGAGGGGGTGAGTGACCATAAAGGAGTGGAGAGAGAGAGACCGACCTGGCTTGTCTGGGCAGCTGGTACTCCCACTAGGGGGTGGATCACAGCTACTCCCACCAGGGGGTGGAATGTAGCAGGGGGAAAGTAAGGACTCCCACACCTTTCCTCTTTGGGCGCAACACGTCCTTTCTTTGCACACAGAGCACAGCGCTGGATGTGATGGAGCGAGGACTGGATGTTCACGTGGTGGTGGACGCTTGCTCTTCTCGCAGGTGACTGGCGGGGCAGGAAGGGTTCACCATCTGGGGCCGTGGGGATGCCGACTTGCTTCCTTCTTTCCTCCCATCAACATTGTGTTTTATTTCCCTCTCTGCCTCCCCATTGCAGCCAAGTGGACAGGATTGTGGCCTTGTCTAGGTTACGTCAGAGCGGTGCTTTCCTTACGACCAGCGAAGGTCTGATCCTGCAGCTGGTCAGAGATGCTGCTCACCCCCGTTTCCGAGAGGTAATTCTCCGGTCTTCCGCGGATACCTGGGTCTGCCCCCCCCCCTTTGCCGTACGACCTGTAGTGAAGTCTGGCAGCCACATACATACAGACCTCTACAAGTTTCCCCCCAAGGATAACATTCCTTTTTTGTCATGGGAGCATCTGGCTTGCTTTTCAGCGCAGTGGGCCGAGGTTTTTTGGACAAGTGAAAGAGCCCCCAGTGTAAAATCACAAGTATTTTGACTTTCATTTTACTGTAATCCTAGCAAGTTTACAAATTGGGGGCCTGTTAGACATTGGGGGGGGGGATAAATCTCACCCTGATCCCAAACCTTACAGGATACTAGTTTTTAAGGGTTTGAGCAAACCAATCACCTCTTCCCACTCCCCCCCCCCTTTCATGTAACTAACCTCTCAATGTTTTGCTCATCCTTCATCACCTGGTATGGGGTGGGGGTACAGTCATGCTGTTCTGCACACCAAAGAGTTCCCTGAGTATGGAGCAACACCTGCCTTCACGATTGGCACACACCACCCACTTACTATTAGGTATTGTATTAGATAAAGCAACCTGCCGGGAGCTTGTGAGAGATTACGAGGGAGAGAGAGAGAGAAAGGATTTGGAAATGGGTCCCCTCCTCTAGGATTCCATAAGATCTCAGGGCTTGAGCAGGATGACTTCCCCATCTCTACCCTCCAGTAAAGAACTCTCAACTGGCTGTAGAATCACAGAATCATAGAGTTGGAAGGGACCTCCAAGGTCATCTAGTCCAACCCCCTGCACGATGCAGGGAATTCACAAAGACCTCCCCCTCCACACCCCCAGTGACCCCTGTTCCATGCCCAGAAGATGACAAAAAACCCTCCAGGGCCTCTAGCCAAGCTGACCTGGAGAAAAATTGCTTCCTGACCCCAAAGTGGCAATCAGTATTTCCCTGGGTGTGTAAGAAAGGGCCACAAGAACTAAGCACTGAGACAACTCTTCCACGCTCATTTCTCACCAGCATTTGCAGGGGGGGGGGAGCAGCAAATTTACAAAGTCATGTTTTTTCTGCATGTAAGGAATCTCTCAGCTGTGTAAAAAGGCCTACGTATCTCATAGGCCTGTCCCCCCCCCCCCCCCATGATTGGCATGGGGATCAGCCGCTTTACTGTTAAATGCAGCAATAAAATAATGAAACCGAGGGCGGGTATTTCTTGTGATGGACTGAATTCTCTCGCAAACTTGCAGTGACCCGAGAAGGACTCACAGTGGTAATTAATGGGATTTGGCAGAACCATCCTGGCTTTTGTACACAGAAGGTAAAGATCGCAGATAGCAACTTGGAAGGCCTGCCTGTTCTGCTCTAGGGAGAGCAGTGGCTGAACTTGCAATGGCCCCTCTGGGCTCCTAGGATTTGTTAACATCTGCAAGGAATGACTTGGAAGCTGAAGGGGGGGTTCTGGAAGATGCACACACACACACACACACCCTGGCAAGATCAAGCCCTCCTGATTCACCTCCACTTTAGTGCATATGAACCAGATGATTGATTTTTGCAACTCATTAGTCAAACAATTTTTATTGTAGAAGAGTAAGAGTCCAGTAGCACCTTAAAGACTGACAACATTTGTGGTAGGGTGTGAGCTTTCGTGACTCACTGCTCACTTCTTCAGGTCCAGCTGGAATGTGAGTCCGTCTGACCTATATGTTGGAAAGTGGATTGATTTCAGATGCCGAATGACATTAGCAGGTGAATGACAATAGCAGGCATGATTAGATTCCGTGTGATACGCAGAGAGGTAGTAGGCATGGAAAAAATCAGCACTGGTAACAAGACAGGAAACCTAGGTCTCGATTCAGTCCGGGTGGATCCATTGTTTTAAGCTTCATTATCAGTTAAAATTCAGCAGTCTCGAGTCAACCCCCTCGCCACATCCCATTCATTTTAGATTGTGTGTTTAATCTGGAAGCAAAATGTGGAAAAAAAACACATCTTGTTTATTTTTAAAGTAAGCAATTGCAACCCGCTGGGCAGCAGATGCCTTCTTAGAAGAGGCATTCTTCCTTCTCTCCACCCAGGAAGGAATGCCTCTTCTGGTGCCTGCGATGGCATGTGTGGGTATCATCTGACAAAAAGAAAACAAGCTCTCCCCCCTCCCCCAAGACGTGCTGTTTTCTTTGTGTGCAAATCTCTGCAGATGAAATGGATTGTTTAATCCATGGAAAGCAGTAGAGTCGATTACAGGTCCCTGAGCCAAAGGTGGTGGTGGGGAGACGGAATTTGAGGCTAAGGTAAGAAAGTTGAATGGGAGTCAATGGAGTTTCAGGCACTTGGGCTTTCTTTTGCCTGGGGATGAACCTCTCCAGTGGCGTGTGGCAGATTCAAGGAACAACCTTGGATATTTCTGATCGTGTAAATATGAGCCAGAATCTGAACCGTTTTTGAACCGCTTCTGGGAAAATCGGCAGCTGAGCTCAGGGTAGCGTATGTACTTCTACTCCCCCCCCTCCCCTTTATCCTCGTAAAGGCAGGTCATGCTAAGAGAGAGCAATCGGCCCAAGCTCACCCAGTAAACTTCATAGCAAAGTGGGGATGTGCTCGCTTCGGCAGCACATATACTAAAATTGGAACGATACAGAGAAGATTAGCATGGCCCGTGCGCAAGGATGACACGCAAATTCGTGAAGCGTTCCATATTAAAAAAAATAAATAAATAGCAAAGTGGGGATGTGAACCCAGGCCTTTTGGGGCCTTAACCTGATGTGATAACTTGTGGCTACGGTTGCCAGCCTCCAGGCGGTGGCTGGAGATCTGCAATTACAGCTGATCTCCAGGTGAAAGAGATTGGTTCACCTGGAGAAAATGGCCCCTTTGGAAGATGGACTCTGTGGCATCATGCCCCACTGAAGTCCCCTCCCCTCCGCTCCCCAAACCCCGCTCTCCCCAGGCTCCACCCCCCAAAATCTCCAGGTATTTCCCAACCCGGAGCTGGCAACCCTACTTGTGATGTCTCTCTCTTTTTCAGATCCAGAAGCTGATAATGGACCCTGCCCCGGACAGCGGCCTCCTTCCCTTCCTGACGGCCCCCAGCCCCCGGATTTGACCTAGGTCGACTGCTCCGGGAAGACGAGAGGGCCCTCTTCCTTGAAAGCGTCCCAGTCCTTTGGTTCCTCCAGCCAATGCCTCCTTTTGGGTAGGAGGGAAGGGAATAGAGACTAGGAGCTGCTACTTTATTTTTTGAACAGGAAGAAGATACTGGGGTCAAAGCCAGCCTGAAAACCCTGCCCCCTGATTCCAGACCGGTGGGGCCTTCCTGTGGGTTTTCATTGTGAGGGATTGCTTTGTATACCTTCAGGATTTCTTTTTTGCACGTTGTCGTCTGTGTCCTGCTGTTTTAAAGTGGCTCCCAGGTCTCGCTGTTATGCGAGAGGAAGGAGGTTTTCTATAAGGAAGGGAAGACGCCGTCAAGAACGTTATTGGTGTCTTCGGACAGATCTGTGCCTGGTAATGAAGCTGTATGCAGAGGAAGGGGTTTTTGATTTTGTAGCAGGCCCCAGATTCTTCAGTCAGAGAACACCCAAACTTCACAATCAGAATAAATGAGTTTGGTTGATTGGGCGGGCACTAACTTATTTACATTTCGTGTTCACTCTGGGTAGTGCTGTGGTCGGATGCTTAGGAATTAGAATCCTTTCCCCCCACACATTTGGTTGCAGTTTTAGGAACAGAGCACTGAAAGGCGCTTGATCTCTTGAGGACAAGGGACTAGGCTTGGCGAAGGAGCCACAGGGACCTATCCAGAAGTCCTCCACTTTGACCTTCAGAAGCTTCCACCTAGTGCGGTTTACATAATTTCTAGCTTGGCTCACAGTCATGAGGGGGTTAGCAACTTGGTTTTGTGTTGGGAGCAAGGAACTGGTGTTGCATAGTGGCTGAGAGGACGGGTTGCGGTTCAGAGGGTTCACACCTTGCCCCTGCCACAAACGCTCTAGGGCCTGAGGAAAGCCATCCTCTGGGTCTCACCCCACCCCCCTCCCTAGCAGGATGATACTGGCATACCTCACAGGCTCGTTGTAAGAGCTCTGATATATTGTGTTATGTAAAACCACTTTGAACACAGTGAAAGTTCAGACAAATGTTACATATTATTAAGTCCTCAGGATTCCAGAATGTTAGCCAGTTCCTGCACTGACACTCTTCCTGTTCCACCCTGTTTGGTGCCAGAAGGCACATGAGTGCTCTGGCAGGCCCACACTGCAGGGGCACGGAGGCCAGAGGCTCTCCCTGTTTATTTCCTTCATTTATACCATACTTTTCTTCCTCGTGGGATGCAAAGTGGCTTACAGCTTTCTCCCTGTCTCCGTTCTCACAACAGCCCTGTGAGGTAAGTTAGACTGAGAGCAGGTTTCAGTGGCAGTCTGGGGAACCCAGCATGGGTTCCCCAGATCTGAGTCTGATGCTCTAACCACTATGCAATGCTGTTGTTGCCCCTTTGCCTCAGCAATTGCATTCACAGGTTTACTGCCTTTGAACATGGAGGACTCATTCAGCCCCTGTTCCTAAGAGTCATAGATGGACTGAGCCTCTTTGAATGGGCCTGATCCCTTCTTAATAGCTATCTAAGATTGCACCCGTCCCCACATCCCATGAGTTCCCAAAAGGTTAACTGCATATTGTGCAAAGTAATTTCTTTTCTCTCTCCTGGCCGGTAGTTCGCAAGCGAAAAAACTTCATTTGGGAGAGCAGACCAGGCCCTTTTGTGCACCGGTCCCTCGACAACCTGTGTGCAGCTTTTTCCACTGCAGCACTGAGATTGGGGGGTGGGGGGAATCTGCCCTTGGCAGAAGAAGAATCCCTTCCCATGTGATGCATAATAGGCAGCTCTGCATCATTCTTGTAGAGGCTTAATATGGCACAATGGTTCCGACTAGGGCTGGGAGGCCTGGATTCAAATCCATACTCTGTCCTGAGGCTTACTGGGTGACCTTGGCCACCCTTTGCTTTAACGACCTCGCAGGATTGTTGTAAAGAGAGGAGAAGACTGCACCACCACCTCGAGCCACCTTGGTGGCATGACAAATATGAAGGCTGTCTCTGTGGGCTTCAGGTGAGCATTCCCCGTTCCAGCCCTGTGGCCAGATATACTGGGCTTAGTAAGAGTCTGCCTTGGTTCTGAACATTTTACTGTTAAGAGCAGTACTGAAATCATTTCTGGCAAGGAGAGCATAGCTGCCCAGCTGTGCTGCTGAAATGAAAACGTCCCTTTCTTGTAGGCACATGTTGTATATGCTGATGTGACTTTTCATAGTGAGACAGGCGCCACCTTAGCATAGGGTTTAATCCTTTGGATTCCTATGCATTGTTTTGGGGAGAATTTGCTCTGTTGGAGGAAAGAGTAGAAGAGTATCTTGACTCTGACCAAACGTCAGTGGGCATTGACTCCGGATTTAATCCCTCAGTCTCTCCCCAGCCCCTTTGGCCGAGATTCCAATCTACCCTTCAGGTTTTCGCATTTAATTTCTCGCGGCCCCTTTAAATCCCAACTTTCTCCCCGCTCGGCTCCCTCATCACAACACCAGCAACACGTGCCTGCCCACGTGTTCTCAATCCTGTACAATCTCCCTTTCCCCTTCTGCCGGCTCCCCATTGGCCAAAACTGGGTCAGGCTCCTCCCATCGCCTCCGCTGCCATTGGCCAAATCTAGGTCAGAGCCCCACCTGCCCCATGGCAGGCGCACATGACAGAGCGAGAAGGGAGGGGGGGAGCGGTGTTTGCAAATCTCACGCCTTGCGTGCCTTGATTGGTGGCGAAGGCTCCGCTAAGTCACGCCCACCCGTGTCGCTTAGCCCCTCCCTGTTCGAATGTTGCAAAAGGAGGGGGGGTGAGATCCGGAGATAGTTGTAAAGTGCTTAGAGGACAGTAGAGCGATTTTGTTTTTAAAAAACACTTTTATTTGTTCAAATATGCATGTATCGGCTGCAGGGAGCTGCTGAGGAAATCTGGAAAGACGGATTTGGGGAAGCATCGAGATCTGTTTTCTGTTTCATTTTTAAACGGGGGGGGGACTAGATTCCTCCAACTCTCAGTGCCGGTAGAGCACGGGAACCCTATTTTTAAAATTATTATTACTAGTGTTGTTATTTTTGCATCCCGTTTAAAGGCTGGGTTCGGCCAGGAGGAAGACGCAGCAGCGGGGATCACCCTCTGCTTCTTTGACTGCGAGATCTTTGGGGGGAAGGATCGCCTGCTTGAGAGGGAGAACCTGCCTCTGCGTTTGGGGGAAGGCGCTCTCCTTTAAGGTTCACCGCTGACCTGCCCTGCGGAAGGAAGCGTTTAGTTCTAGGATATTTTTTTCCACCGTCCTCTTCCTGGGAAATCTCTTTGGATTGCAGATCTTCTGGTTTATCTTTTTTTCCTCTTCCCCCCCCCGGTCCCTGCAAGGAAATCTTTCTTCCTGGGAGATCCCTCTGAGAGCCGGTTGGTTGCTAAATTTGGAGCGGCGGAGGGGGGGGGGGAGGCCATCGCCTGCCCCCTGGAGGCTTATTGCGAGGCTAGTGGGAGAAGAGCCATCTCCGCCACCCCGCGCCTCCCTTTAAAATAATAATAATAATAATCTCCCAACCTTTCTTGCTCCCCTCCCCCTTCTGCAACTGAGCGTTCATACCTAATAGGTGGATCTCGCTCAGCCTCCAATCCGGATCGTTGTTTCTGCAGCTGTTTCCACGGGGTTTTGGTTTCAGTTCGGTTTCTCCCCCCCCCCACCCCCCGGACACCGTCGAAGGAGAAGGGATCTCGCCGGTGGGGGCTCCTCCTCCTGGATTTTGTGCTCGTCGGCATGGCCCGCCCTGCGGCCCAGACTAGCCCCACGCCGAGCCCCATGCTCTCCTCTCCTCCTCTGGGTCCGGCCGGCCCCAGCTCCACCATGGTCAGTCTGAAGAGCCTTCTGCAGGGACCGGTCAAGAGTCCCGAACGCCGGGGGCCCAAGGACCTGGGTTCATGTGAGTGACCGCTCGCCCCCTCCCCGCAAATCCCTCGCCCACCTGCCTGGTGCCAACTTGCCTACCTGCCCTCCTCTCCGTCCACAGGGGCGCCTGTCTGCTTTGCTTGACTCCATCCTTCCATACCCCGCACCCCCCCCCCATCCATGTTGGTGTGTTTTCCTTTCCAGGGCGCTTCAGCTGGCTGTTCCATTGCATTTTGCCCTTGAAACAACAGGGTTGCTGTTAGTCCCATTTCAGAGCGGCATGCTGCCCTAGGCTGCGCATATGTGCCTGGCAGATGTGGAATTCGACTCCATCTGTCTCCTGTGGGCTGGATGGGATCGGTGCCTGCTGCCCACTCTTTACCCCTTTCTATCTCCATGCTCTTCCCCCTCGTTTCGTGTACCCTGCCGTGTCTTCTGCGTGAGACAGGATGCTAGGCTACATGGACCACTGGCCTAATCCCACAGGGCTCTTCTTAGGTTCATTACTGTGTCCCATGCAAGTGTGTGCGTGATATCCGCCCCTGTCCATCTCCCCGTGCCTGACAGCCTGTGCTTCGTAACTATGGGGTTCATCCGATGCACACCTTCCGTGATCGTGCAAATGCACTCCTCCATCAAAAACCCACTCACCCCCTAAACAAGCCCACCTTCTGTGGGTTGCAACGGCCTGCTCTTGGCGCCGTGACACGGCAGGCCCTAGCCCTCCAAGAGACCCAGTGTATTTATGCGGCCGTCCCGCCTCTCCAGATGGCCTTCAGATCCTGAACTTGCTGTAACCTCTGCCTGTTCCATGGGGGAGGGGGTGGGTGGAGAAAGGCAGTAGGAAAAAAACCGGGCATCGCCTCTAGTGCAGCTTTCCCTGGCATTTTATCTGCCCCCTCCCAATCCGCGGGAGCCTCCTCCTCACTAGCTCCAAGGGCCAACATCAGAGCCCACTGAAATCTTCGGGGATGTTTATACGCGTGGCCTGCACATTCCTTAGGCCCGAGCTGAGCATGTTGTGGGTTCCCGGGGAGGGGGGGAGAAGAGGTAGTCTGTGCGTGCAGAAAGTAGTCGGGGAGCCAGGGGTTCTGGGGTGGGCTCTTAATGGGATGCCGGTTGGTAGGAGCGGAAGGTCTCCTGGGTTGTCTGGGGAAAGGAGTCCGGGGGG
>NW_015166462.1:162092-171926 GCF_001447785.1 Gekko japonicus | reverse complement strand
TGGTGGGGCGGGGGAATCATTGCGATTTTTGCTTGGTGTCCCCCCCCCCTAGGGATTATGTGGAGGAAGGGCTTGTATTTTTGGAAGGGCCCCTGCTAGGGTAGAGGGCACCCCAGTGCAGTAGGCAGGCGGACATAGGTTGCAGATGTGCCCTTTGCGCACATCTGCCCCCCCCCCTCCGTGGGATTTATGTAGGCTCAGGGGGTGTCTGCATCCCCCTAGGAGCAAGTGGGAACCATTCCTCTGTATGGGAGAAGGTAAAGGGGTATGGGCTGGAACACCTTAAGGGAGGGAGGGGATGAATCCAGCCAATGAGAACTCAGGCCGTTTCTGCCGAACTTGAACCTTGCTTCTGTTTCTTGGACACCCTGTAGTACAGTTGGATGCTGGAAATCGGTCAGTGGATAGTGAGCCAAAAATGCTATTTCGTTCATTACAGTGCCTTGTGGTCCGGACATCCTTGCAACAACCCTGCAGAACCTCGTTTGCTGTTTGATTCCATTTCACAGATGAAGGAAACTGAGGCTTGAAGCATAGAAGTTTCTTGTAAGGGTCCCAAAGCTAGGCCAGGATTGTGTCTGGCCTGTTTAAATCTAGCCCTTTATCTGCATTGGATGAAGCTGGATTGTTTTATTTAGATTTGACGTTTATACTCTGGTTTTCTCCCCAGTGGTGACCTAAAGTAGCTTACAACATTCTCCCCTACTCCATTTTATCCCCACTGCCCTGTGAGGTTAAGCCAGGGGTGGCCAAACTTGCTTAATGTAAGAGCCACGTAGAATAAACATCAGATGTTTGAGAGCTGCAAG
The DNA here is from genome assembly GCF_001447785.1 of Gekko japonicus. Taxonomy (NCBI): domain Eukaryota; kingdom Metazoa; phylum Chordata; class Lepidosauria; order Squamata; family Gekkonidae; genus Gekko; species Gekko japonicus. The sequence goes on along the minus strand of NW_015166462.1, from coordinate 171,117 downwards.
ACATGAACAGATATGAGATGTTTTTATTGGAAAATATGCAAATTTGCTTTTTATTAACATTATAAATGAGGCTGCCAAAATAATAACACAAGGGGTAAAAGCAGATATTGATAATGATATTTATTTGTCCAATGATATTTGTTTGCTAATGATATTTAGCTTCTCTAGCTGTCCTGCCGAGAGGCACACAATATGTGTGAAAGAGCCGCACGCGGCTCCTGAGCCACAGTTTGGCCACCCCTGGGTTAAGCTGAGAGAGAAGGTTCAAGTGCAAGCAAGCTTGTGTGACAGAGTGGGGATTCGAACCTGGGTCTCCCAGATCCTGGTCCAGCATCATGCTTACTCTGCCGTGCCTGAATGTAGCCATGGTTGGAAATGGGGAAATGAACTTTTTGAAAAACCAGTAAGGTTAAAAGTCAGAATCTAAACTAGTGTGAAGGCTATGCTATTCTATTTACTGTATCATTTACTGGCATTCTATTTACTGTATCATTTTGCACAGGCTTATTGTTTTACTTTCAGTAAATATTATTTGCTGTGTCATTTTTACATAGGCTTATTGTAGACTTTCCACAGGATTCTGATTCTGCTATCCTTAATGCTCTTGAATAATTCTCCCTCCCACTGTGTCCTTTATTCTCACAACAGACTGTCAAGGTAGTTCATTATTAGTCCCATTTTACAGGGGGAAACTGAGGCTTGACAACTTCCCCAAGGTTACTATAGCAACTCTAATGGTTGGCCCAGGATTTGAATCGGCATCTGACAGCTGCCAGTTCCCCCAACACTCTCTGTTCTCCAAGCCACTGTGACATTTTGTTAGAGGTGCATTGAAAGAAAGGGAGGGGGGAGAGAAAATGGCTGGGGTAACAGACTTGGACAGCAGTTTGGGGTTGAACGCCATTGACAGGTTTAATCTGTGGGGCGTTGTGGGTGACTCGCCCAGTTTCGGGGCGCCAGGCTAGAGTTGCCACAGCCTGTCAGCTGGGCCCGGACTTCCCTCCCACGTGTCCGGGCATAGTCAGGGCTCAGGTATGGAATGCCACTCCCAGAGCAGCCTGGGCCTCGTGTGGCATCAGGAGAATGCTGGCCCGTAGCTCTCGCTACACCTGAGACCAAGTCGCAGCACTGGCAGGAGGGCGAAATTGATTGAGTTAGAACTGAGACATCGCCGTGAGGGCTACAGCCAGAGGTTTGGGGGGAGAGGGGGGAGAAAAAGGGGAAATTAGTGGACGGGAGACATTTCCTGGGACCTTGGGTACAGGAGCTCAGGCGTGTGGGTTCACAGTGGCCACAGAATCTGAGGAGCCAAGATCTCCTGGGTTTTTCCTTTTCCCAAGCTGACCCTCAGTTTGACCTTGGGGGGAAAAATCAGTGCCTCGTGTATGCCAGCAGTGAATGAAGATAGATCCAGGTAGTCAGCCGTGTTGGTCTGAAGCAGTAGGACAAATTTAGAGTCCAGCGGCACCTTTAAGTCCAATAATGGTTTATTCAAGGTACGAGCTTCCGTGTACACACACATTTTTTCAAATGGGTCTTTGAAAAAGTGTGCATGCACAGGAAAGCTTGTAGCAGTGAATGAGTGTGCCACCTAGACCTGCCCCGAAGGCGGTGAATGCCCCCTCTATTGCTCTGCAGCTGTTGCCTCACCAGGGCCAGAGGGATGGCGGAGAGCCAGAGGGATTTTGGGGGCAGATGGGCTGAAAAGCCTCTGCAGCAGCAGGAGAGGCCAGTCAAGCGTGTGGCTGAGCAGGGGTCAGTTGGGGTGAGGCTGCTGCTCACGTTTTGCTGGCAGACGCGGCGGGAATTGGGAAAGAGAGGAATGGGGCCCGGCGGGTTTAATCAGCGTCCCCTTCCCCTGCCACCTATGTACTACGGTAGCCGTCTAACCCACCAGTCTGTTTCTTGCCTGTCTGCTCTTTTTATCCATCCTTCCACATACACAGCTATCCCTATAGACTGTGGAACGATGCATTTATATTTATTTATTTATTTATTATTTATATTTGTATCCCGCCCTCCCCATAGGCTCAGGGCGGCTTACACAGCATATTGCCGAATCATACAATAAAACAGTAAAAACATTAAAATATTAAAACCAGTTACACTCATAGAAAAATATTTGGTGCTCCTCTCATAAAAAGCAAGATGGCCGTCTCCTAAAATATCTCATCCAAGTGCCCAACATCCAGATGACCCTGTACCCAAATTTTAGTCTACTGTTGCCTACCTCAGGGCTTGGAGCCACGGCAGCGTACGTAATTAAGAAATGCAGCCAGCACCCAGTCCAGAGAAGTGTCAAGCAAAAAGAAAGTGCAGTGTGAAAGCTCATGCAGGTAGAGAGAGTCAGTATGCTGTAATCGTGAGAGTGTCGGACTAGATCGAATCCCCGCCCTACCATGGGACGGCCGCACACTCTCCACCGAAGCTATTTCACAGGGTTGTTGGGGGATGAAATGGAGGAGATGAGAATGCTGTCAGCTGCCTTGGATCTCCACCAGCGTTCCCTCAAAGCTGAGTTAGTGTGAGCTAGCTCACAGTTTTTTAGCCTCCGGCTCACACATTTCTGTCTTCGCTCAGGAAGGATGGGGCTCCAGAGCAAAGTAATCTATGCAGCAGCCAAATCGCTCGCTCACAACCTTAATGCCAGGAGCTCACAAAGTAGAATTTTTGCTCACAAGACTCCACAGCTTAGAGGGAACATTGGTCCCCATGGGGGGAAAAGGCGAGGTATAAATGAAGTTTAAATCAAAGAAATGATATTGAGAGAAGGAAGGCGTGCTCTCCTCTTGCTTTGCCTGGGTTGCTCGGGGCGAGGCTCCAGAGACTGGCAAAGTTTGGTAGCTTCCAAAACGGCCGTGGCCCATCGCCCCAACAGCAGTGTCATTTCCTGCCCTGTCAGATGCCAATCATTTTGATTGACTTGATCTACAGTCTGCCTTTCTCGCCGAGATTCAAGGTGGACTACCCAGCCAAAAGCAATGCAGTAAGAGTACCATAATACATACGGCCAACATGTAATACAACCGGATCCCAAAATCAGAGAAATTTTCTATATATATATGATATATGATATAACATGACAAAACCAGATCCTGGATTGCAGCAGTATAAAATATGCCACTAACCAAGCAATGAAAACTGCTCACATGGACCTGCACTGCGACCCAATTCTCTTGATGAAGAAGAGCCCTTTTCTTCCGGCAGCCCACAGAGGGTATCCAGGGACACCTGGAATCCTGGACCCAGCAATGTCCGAGGTTTCATGAGATGCACACAGTCACGTGCGTGCAGAGACACTCTTGCTGATCTCGCAGCCATTCTCTCACTCCTCACCTCTTCCGTTCACCATTTTCCTCTCCTACAATAGGCTCTCTTGCTGTTTCACACATACGAAACCCTCATCGTCCAGCTGTGGTACTAACCAAAGTTCTCACTCCCAAAACTCCACATGAGTAGTACTTATGGTTGCCAGCTCTGGGTGGGGAAATACCTGGAGATTTTGGGGGTGGAGCCTGTGGAGGGTCAGGTCCAGTGTTCCCTCTAAGCTGAGTTAGTTTGAGCTAGCTCACAGGTTTTTAGCCTCCAGCTCACACATTTTTGCCTTAGCTCAGGAAGGATGGCTCCAGAGCAGACTAATTTATGCAGCAGTCAAAGCTCCTGCTCACAACTTTAATGCCAGTAGCTCACAAAGTAGAACTTTTGCTCACAAGACTCCACAGCTTAGAGGGAGCGTTGGTCAGGTCCTCAGCAAGGGTACAAAGCCATAGAGCTCACCCTCTAGAGCAGCCATTTTCTCCAGGGGGACTGAGCTCTGTAGTCTGGCGATCAATGATAATAGCGGGAGATTTCTAGGCCCCACCTGGAGGGTGACCACGCTAGACCTGTCCAGCTAACTCAAATGTATAGTCTTCTTTCTCTCTTGACATTTGAGTTACTGTTGTGCTAAATGTGCAAACACAAATTCTTAAGCTTCCAAACAGATTGCTAAGTGGCTGCGGCTCACACTCGCCTGTTGCTAGGCACCGTTCTGCAGAGAACCCAGGAGCTGGGCCTACTCCTGTGATCCCAGCGCAGGCACACGCTCCTAACTAGGCCCAGGATGGATTTGGGGCAAGGAGAACGTGTCACTCAAAAGCTCTGGTTTTGTTTTCAACTCAGCAAAATCTCCTTTGGGTCTTTTCATTTCAGAAACGTAAAGGCAGATTAGAGGGATGCAAAGAACTGGTATTGGGGCTGGAGTTTTATGTTTAGAGTGAATTTTTCATTCTTAGAGGGATAAATTTTAGCAGCGGGGGGCTTGATCCCTTAGTTCTCCTCCCTGGCTGTATCCTGCGCTATTATATATGCTGTCAGCTCTCCTTGAGCTACCTTTCCATCACTGTCGGGTTTCCTCCACTTTGGGGATTTAGGCTGTAAGGCCTTTGGGGGCAGAGGCCTAGTCTTTTGCACATTTTATTGTTGTTGTTTTTTTGGAAATAGAAAGTTTATTAATATTTTTTCAAAAAAGAAACATATAACATCAAACATCAATAGGAAAGGCCTAATACATTTTAGATTACTTCATGAAAAATGAATTTTTTTGTTGATATATAACAAGCAGTGTCCTGGCCCCACTGCTGGACCTCCTGATGGCACTGGTATTTCTGGCCACTGTGTGACACAGAGTGTTGGACTGGATGGGCCTTTGGCCTGATCCAACATTGGCGTCTCTTATGTTCTTATGAAAAGCAATCTCATTATTGTATGTGTTGTACTTATACGCCACCGTTCTCATTTAAGTATTTAGGATGGCTTACAAGAGTGGGTTTTCACGCTACAAGAATAAAAAATGCATGGCAAATAAAAGCAGTAAATAGAAACAGCTATAGAAATAAATTCTGTGAAATATTTCAAATATACATTGATGAGGGAGTCATAAAGAAGAAATGTTATCAGTGAATTATGCTATGATCTTTCTGGAAGCTCCACTGCTCTCTGTCCGGCAAGTCTCAAACTGATTACATCACAAAATGTATGGGAAAGTGTCAGGCCTAGCTGTAGCTCCCTAGATTCAGTGTAATTTGCTCTCTTTTTCCTTGTCAGATCCCACTAGATCCCCATTCTTACCACAGAGATCCCATCTCCTGTCTCTCACCCAGTCAACCCTTTAATCTGTTTCTTCATCTGTTCCCCCCACACACCTTTCTGTACTACCTCAGGTGTGATCAAAGAGAAGGAACGGAAGATGGAGGATGACCTGAGCATCTCACGACCCGGGCACTGCGCTTACCTGGGTTCCCTCCTGTGGGAGCGCACGCTGCCCTACAACGAGATCGAATACGTTGACTTGGATGAGTTTTTGCTGGAAAATGGCTTGCCTCCAAGTCCGGCTCATCAGTCCTTCTCGCCAGGCAGCCAGCCCACTGCATCGCCTTCCAGTGGGGTTGTGGTGGACCTTAGCCGCCCAGCTTCATGCGCCTCATCATCTTCAATCTGCTCCTCGTCTGGTGAAGGCCTAGTGGGTAGTGATTACGACCACCACTGCAGCAAAACAGGTAACTTGTGGCATCCCTTTGGAGGGGGAAGGTAGTGTGGAGAAATGTATATTTTAAGTCTTTTAAGTATATCTAATATGGTAAAGTGGGAAACTGACAAACACGGGCATTAGGTGCACTCCTCGGGGAGCAAGTGTTGGCTACAATGCCCCATTGAGCATAAGCTGAGGATCTCTGCATCGTGTGCAAAGTAGTCCTAAAGATGCAAGAAGACAGTCTCTAATCCCCTTAGTGGTTTCAGTGGGGAAAGTCATGGTGTAATTTCCTTTGGGTTGCTGGAGTCAGGAGGAAACTTTAGGTGATATGCGCAAAACAAAGCCCATTTCTATATAATTATTTTGTCATTTGAAGTTTAAAAACAGACTTAAGGGTTTTGAGTGAGAGGGAAGCGGTTGCTTAACCATTTCCCTGCTGGGTTGCTCAAAATCACAACCCCTGGAGTTCTTGCCCTGCCGTGGGACTCCAGTGTCCCTCCGTGAAGGAGGAAATCTGCTTGGGGAGAGCATTTTGAGGAGGCAGGGAAGGGGTTAGGCACCTTCCTTCCTTCCAACCACTTCTCCACTCAAAGCTGTCCAAAGCTAGTTTTCACTTGTTCTCAAAGCCAGGGCTTCCTTGCACGCATTTGCATGTAATGTCTAGTTTCCCCCTTTGCTTGCCTAGCTCTCTTTCTCATGTCTTGGGGGCGGGGGGGGGAGAGTAGAGTTTTTAATCTCAGCCTGGTTACAAGTCGTACATGTCCATGCAGATAAGAGGAGGGAACCGGTATCTGGTGCAGAAGGCATCGTGGTTAAAGCAGAGTTGTTGGAGCAAGCTTCTGGTCTTTAGGGCTGCCCAGAGAAGGTGGCACCTGCCTCAGTATTGTCTGACAGGGTCTTCCAAACCGCAGGCTGTCAAATGGGACGGCAAAAAAAGCATTTTCTCTGCCCCATCCACAGCTCTCCTTCTCCGCCCCTGCTCCCATATGCCAGCCACATACTTCTCTCTTCCTTGTAATCTTCCAGGCCTTGGCAAAAAATGTTGATTTTTTTTCTGTTCCACTGTTTCGAGTTGTACTAAATTATGCAGATTGTGCTACTCTTACTCCAGGCGCTAAATGTTCTTTATCGCCATTGGATACTAGGAGATTAGCACTCAGTACCCTGCTCACTAGGGCAAAGCCATTTCTAGCGCCTTCCCTGGCTGCAAAGAATAAGGGCAGTTTCAAGTTTCCTCCCTGGGAGAGAATGGGTGGTTTTTAATCGCCTCCTTAATTGTAAAGAATAAATATAGCTGTTGGACCAGCCATTGGTTGCCTTTTCCTGGTGGCTGGGAGGGCTGTTTTATAGGCCCCACCACCAATTTGTTGCTGAAATCATTGTCTTCCTAGTCCCTGTACTTTCAGAAACTGAAAGCAGTTTTTTAATCTTTATGGATGTTAAAACAAATAGTTTTAATCCCCCTCCAGGTTTGCTGAAGAGAGATGTAAATTTCTAGCTGCTCATTAAGCTAGGTGCAAATTAAGCTAGGAGAGCCAGTTTGGTATAGTGGTTAAGAGCAGTGGACTCTAATCTGGAGAGCCAGGTTTGATTCCTCACTCCTCCACATACAGCCAGCTGGATGGCCTTGGGTCAGTCACAGCTCTCTCGGAGCTCTCTCAGCTCACCTCACAGGGTTTCTGTTGTGGGGAGAGGAAGGGAAGGAGATTGTAAGCGGCTCCGAGACTCCTTCCGATACTGAAAAGCAGGGTAGTGAAGGGTAGGCAGGGTATAAAACCAACTGTTCATCTTCTTCAAATATGTAGGATTTCAGACACCTCCCGCCAATGCTATTGTGTTTGTATTGTAAGGGTAGGGAGGAAGGGGTTTTAACCATTCGTAATCATTGTAGAGAACATTTGTAAATACCGCAGTAATTTGTGTGTCTGTTTTAAACTCCTGAGTTTAAGAGACTTGTACTTTTGAGATGACTGGACAAAATCATATTGCTGATTTTTTAAGGGGGTCTGGTTTCCGTATTCAGGGTGCCAAACGTTTCTAACATCCATTTTTCATTTCTTGAACACGTTATGAGGATCCCCAGAGCTGACACGGCAGCTCAAATGACTTCAGGTTGCAGTGATCACGTTTGAAGTTCCTGACATTTTTGTGTGCTTGATTTACACTGGAAGGGCAGAGGATACTTTCCCCAGCTTTTATGGGGTCTGGGGCATAGCAAAATGCAATGTTTTGATACTAGCTACCAGTGTTCATTTTTGAATGGCTGTCTCTGGCTTTTGTTCAGAGTTGTGGGGTTGGTGCGGTTGGATAAATCACCAGAGAGGAAGAGGGTTATTGTGAGCCATTTGGGTTTTGTCTGATACACCAAGTTGCAAGAGCAGCATTTGTGGTTATGCAGGGGGAAAAAATGGTGGACAAACAAGGTGTGTGGACAACTTGGCTCTATCCTCTCTGAATTATTTTGAGGCCTATAAGATCTTGTGCAGTTCGAGGATTCCTGGCCTGGATGCTGACATCTAGGGAAGCTATTTTTACAGCAGCTGGCAAACCTGCTCCTCGCTGTATCTCCCAGTTGTTCCACGGGGAACTCCTCCTCAAGCTAACAGTGGGCAGCACAGATAGATCTTGGCGATGTTTCACAACAGGCAATCTAAAAAGGAGGGGGTGTTCTCCACAGATACAGAGTGCCGAGATTGGGCGCTCCTTAAACCACAAGGATGGCCTACATGCCAGTGGAGAGCTTTCCTCCTCTCCCTCCACTCACCTCCCTTAACAGTGCCATTCTGTGCAGAGTGTCTCCAGCCTGAGCCAATGGAAATGAACGGGGTTAGGCTTGAATCATTATAGGACTGTACAGCCCTGGCTCCCAACCCCACAACTTCCCCCTACAAGGTATGCAGTGTTTTCCAACGATATCCATCTCCTCCTCCCGTTTTCCTAATCCAGAAACCTGGACGTCGGTCTCCCCCCCACCCCCCAAAATATACTGTGACTGTCAGTCCCGGATAGAGAACTCGGGCCCTCCTAGGAACTCGATCTTGCCCCAGTCCTGGACCCTTTGATCCCACACAACAAGGCCCCAGCGCTTCTGGTTCCCTTCTCCTGCAAGCCAAGGCAGGAGTCCCGGATCCCCAGGAAGCCTCCCACCAGTACGCGCCCCCCCCCTCCACCCGCTTGCGGAGGGGGAGGCGCTGGCGTGGCAGGGCTGCGGGGAATCCCGTGCTTTTGCGCGAGGGCCGGCCTGGCCCTCGCCTGGGAAGCCCGGTGGGGCGGGCGGGCGAGGCGGAGGCAGTCTCGTGTCTGTGCACGGAGCCACCCGCTCCCGCTCACGTTCCTCGCCCTGCTTCTGCGAACACATGTCGCTCGGCTGGCTGGCTCGGCGCTCCCTCCCGCGGCCAGCTGGCGGCCTGCCGCCTTCCTCGGCGCAGGGCGGGGCCGCCGGGCACGTGGGGCTGCGGTGTGCGAGAGGCGGCCGGAGGACGGGCCGGGCCGGGGAGGGAGCGCGCCGCCTCG
>NW_015166462.1:152925-161323 GCF_001447785.1 Gekko japonicus | reverse complement strand
GTGGCAGAGTTGGGGAAGGGGGTGGATGGGATGGAGGACTCTGAGTTCAGGAAGGTGGGCTTTCTGGGAGAGACTGCCGAAAGTGTGTGTTGTGGGGGGGGGGGAGGGCAGAGGGCTGGGAAAGGGCACTTTGTCTTGTGGGGAGGGGAAGTGAAAAGCATACAGGGGCTGGGGCCCCCTCCGCTTGGGAGGATTTGGGGTCACTGCCGCTCCGACCAACCCGGAGGGGCACAGGCCTGGGCCGCGGCTGTCTCCTGCTCTGGGGCCAGGTCCCATTTTCTCAGGTGGCAGCACGTGATAACCACTTAACACAACACACTGTCGCGTGGGGATAGGGGGTTGTGTGGATCTCTTCTCTCCCCATCTGTTGGGCATGTCACAAGCCACGTGGCCTGGTGGGCGTTGCATACTGTATGGTGCCGCTCTTTATTTTTAAAAAAGGGGGTTGTGGAGACTTGGTTCTCAGGCATTTGTCAGCTGCACCACAAGCCCTGATTCTCCCTGTCTGCGTGCTGCTGTGGAGTGAGGTGCCCCCCCCCTCCTTAGGACACAGCCCATGCTAACCCCCCCCCCATGGCCTTTGAAGCTGCCTTGTGAGGGCAGAAAGGCAAGACGTAAAATTTGTACAAATAAAGCTTTTAAAGTAGATGAAGCGAAGAGATGTGGGGGTGAATATACAGGTGTAGGGGGTGTGTGTATACAAACATACGCAGAAGACTTCAGGAGGCCATCTGAGGAGGCAGGCCTGCACTGCAGATATCTGCCTTGGCCTCTGCTGCCCTCTGGCGGCTCTGTTTTGTGTGTGTGTGAAACTCAGCCGGGGTTTCTCCTTCCTCTTCCCCTGCTTCAGGTCCCGTCACGCCCGTGTCCCGAAGCACGCCCAGTCCTGTGGACCCCGAGGCTGTGGAGGTTCTCATGAACTTTGACCCTGACCCCGCTGACCTGGCGCTCTCCAGCATCCCAGGACATGAGACCTTTGACCCCCGCAAGCATCGGTTCTCTGAGGAGGAGCTGAAACCGCAACCCATCATGAAAAAGGCCCGGAAAATACAGGTGCCGGATGATCAGAAGGTGAGATTGGAGCGTGCGTTATTCATCCGGACCCCCACCCATTTATCCGTCTCCTGCCAGGAGGGGTCTGGCTCTGGAATTCCCCCTCCCCAGGTTATATCAGGCCAAGAATCTTGGGCTTTTTCACTCTATTGATCCCACCCTCCTTCCAACCAGAGTTGAATGTATGTTCGATTACTTGAGGATCGGTTTCAGAAAGTGTGAATGTTTGCCCCCTCCCCCTTCCGCCCTCAAGGCAATGCAAACCCCTTTTTTGAAGGGAGAAAGACCAGGTAGAAATAAAGGCAATGAATAAATAAAATTATAGCAGAGGCCATGTTGTGTTGGCAACAGCTGCAGTCCTGCCTAATGAAACAGGGTGATAATCAGCACGGGTGAGAGTTTGCTGGCATCCGTGGGTGGGGTCATGGTTGCCACCCTTGCCCCGCCCACTTCCAGCCCTGCCCACATGATTTAGTCACGTGATTTCTTGGTGGGCGGGCAATCTCTCCGAAGACGACTGGGAAGGAAGTCCTTCCAAAGGGCATTGCCACAGCGGTTAGTTTTACAAGTAACCTTGAAGCTTTTTGAATTCCTGTCAAGAGCTGCTGTCTGCAGAGCAAGAACAGCAGGCAGCCTGGGAAAGCTCGTCTAGCTGCATGTTTTTCTTCCACCAGGCTTTGGTTAGCCTCCATGTGGCACTGTTCAGTTTGTGATCCATGTGTACCACCAGAGCCACATCGCTGGCTCATCCCTTGGAAAGTGCCTAGTGTAGCTGTGCGTAGTGTAGCTGTGCTTGGACATGGGAAACTCCGTGTTCAAATCCTTGCTGGGCTTCAGGGGCCCCAGGGAAGTCTCGGTGCCTGACCTGCCTTGGAGGGTTGCTGGGAGGTGAAAACACTGCTCTAAGAACATGAGAGAAGCCAATGCTGGATCAGGCCAATGGCCCATCCACTCCAATATTCTGTCACACAGTGGCCAAAAATACCAGGTGCCATCAGGAGGTCCAGCAGTGGGGCCAGGACACGAGAAGCCCTCCCACTGTTGCTCCCCCCCCCAGCACCCCAAGCTCTGAGCTCCTTGGAAGAAAAGCAGGGTTTCCCATGTGTGGAAATCTACTATTAGCAGCATTATTCGTTCTGGAAGTGTTGTGGCCAAGAACTCCTGTGTGGTTTTGTTCCTTAGGCAGCAAACAGTCTTAACTATACAGCTGGGACTATACTTGTGAGACAAACATTTACAAACGCACAGGTTCCAGTTCAGGTAGATAAGAAATCAGCTGCCACACAGGTTGGCTTACTGCAGAAATATTAACCAGCCAGCGAATGAGGTCATTTAATTAATAACAACATAAAGCTTTGCTAGTTCAGACCAATGTTCCCCCTAAGCTGTGGAGTCTTGTGAGCAAAAATTCTACTTTGTGAGCTCCTGGCATTAAAGTTGCGAGCGAAGCAATTTGGCTGCTGCATAAATTAGTTTGCTCTGGAGCCATCCTTCCTGAGCCGAGACAAAAAGGTATGAGCCAGAGGCTAAAAAACTGTGAGCTAGCTCACACTAACTCAGCTTAGAGGGAACACTGGTTCTGACCACTAATCCATCTAGTCCAGCAGCCTCTTTCCCACAGTGGCCAATTAGATGCCCCCTCCCCCAAATGATAGGGGCCCGAAGCCCCTTCCCCTTCTGTTACTCAGTCCCCCCAAATATTTTGCCTGTGAACATGGGCGGTCCCCTTTGGACTCTCTGAATTTGTCTGATGTCCTTTCAAAAGTCATCTGAACTAGTGACCACCACTGCATCTTGTGGCAGTGAGTTCCACGGGTAAAGTAAACTTTCCGTGTAAATATCATCAGACCCTGTAAGAACTGAATCTAATTAAGGGGGACAATAGGATGCAAATTGTTTTCCTGCTGGGGAATCCTTTCCTCATCAACCGAATTTGCCAAGGAGCCCGTTTATTTTGTTATATAGGTGCTGGGGCAGATTCCGCATCGCAGTCCACCCTTGCATGGAGTGCTTCTTAAATCTCGGCGTTGCCCTGTGTGGTCAGAGCATGTGTGTACCCTGCAACGCACTCAACACTCCCCTAGGGTTGCACATTGCGAACGACATTCCTTAGTGGCCAGAAAGCTTAATCTGCTATTACCATTTTCCTGATTACAAATGTATTTATTTATTTATTTGATTTATATCCTGCCCTCCCCCGCAAGCAGGCTCAGGGCAGGTCAGAGCATACTAATTCAGCACAAAATGCAGAAATGTATAATTAGCAGTGACATATTGTGATTTCACATGTGGTGGAGGGAGTGAAGTTCTCATGCACTGGGAGGTATGATTGGTATGAACCTGTCCTTTATTCCGTGCGCGTGAGCCTTCTCCCCTTTTTTGGAAGTCGGTTTCTAGGCTTGCACGGCCAGGGGGCCTAGGGTCTGTTTTTCTGAGTGTCACTGATTTGATTCGATTGATTTATTCAATTTATAAGCCACCCTCCCCCCAAAGGAGGGAGGGGCATTTTGCATCTGAGGGGCATTCCAAAGGAGGAGGGGCATTTTGCATCTGAGGGGCATTATTGTGTCCAGCATGGCCATCAGAGGGTAGTGAACGTTTGTTTTGGGTTGAGCGGTGCTCTGTGTGTGTGTGTGTGTGTTTTGCAGGCTGACAGTACTGTGGGAAAGGGCGCACCTGGTAGGGGAATGTGCCAGTGGGTGTGGACCTGTTTTCCGTGTCAGTGATTGTTACGCATGGTTTCCGAGACTGCATGCATCTTTGAGGAAGAGTGAGATGGAAGAATGAGATGCATGTGTTACCAGGTATTATGACTGGAGATAAGCGTGTGTGTGTGTTCGGGCACACTTCAGGAATTATCCGCATGCCCTTTGGGAAACTGCACGTCTAATCAAGTTCCAAAATAGTTCTTATCAGTATACAGAAGTAGGATTTGAAAGAGCCTTGCAGGGGTGTGCCTAATCTTTTTAAAAAACAAAAAGACCAGAGTTTCAAGAGCACGAAGGAATGTCTGCAGAGGGAGGGAAGGGCAATGAGATGCATGAGTCATATTCAGTGTTCCCTCTGAGCTGAGTTAGTGTGAGCTAGCTCACAGTTTTTTAGCCTCCAGCTCAGAGATTTTTGTCCTAGCTCAGGAAGGGATAGCTCCAGAGCAAACTAATGTATGCAGTAGCCAAATCGCTCGCTCACAACTTTAATGCCAGTAGCTCATAAAGTAGAATTTTTCCTCACAAGACTCCACAGCTTGGAGGGAGCGTTGGTCATAAGTAAGGATGTGGGGGAATAGTTCCAGCAGTGATGGACAGGTTGAAGTAGTGTAAAACCAGGAAGAGCCAGTGTGGTGTAGTGGGCAGAGTTGTTGAACTACAGTCTTTGAGACCCAGGTTCAAATTCCCACTCTGCCACGGATAGAAGCTTGCTGGGTGACCTTGGGCCAGGCACACACTCTCAGCCTTAATCTACCTCACAGGGTTGTTGTGAGGATAAGAAGAAGAGATTGGATTTATCCCCCTCCCTTCACTCAGAGTCTCAGAGCAGTTTACAAACTCCTTTCCCTTCCCTTCCCCACAACAGACACCCTGTGAGGTAGGTGGGGCTGAGACAGCTCTTTGGAGAACTGCCCTTTCAAGGACAGCCCTTGTCAGAACTATGGCTTGCCCAAGGTCATCCAGCAGCTGCAAGTGGAGGAGTGGGGAATCAAACCCGGTTCTCCCAGATTAGAGTCCGCCACTCTTATCTACTACACCAAAATGGAGGAGAAGGAGAACAGTGTAAGTTGCTTTGTGGCTCCCTGTTGGAAGTAAACAACTAAATGGTTCGGGAAGCCTGCAGGGAAGTCTGCAAAAGTTACTAGCCCATGGAAAGAATCCACTAGCCGGTGCCGCATCCTTGCAGACGCTAAACAAGGAGTGTCTGTATGGGACCCCACTTGGGAATCCCTCTGTTCCCAAAGTTTTGGCAGATGAATCCCATTTAGTAGTTTCTGGGACAACATCAGCCTTTTCTGGTGCACCATCTTCGTGCCTCATCTCCTCTGATCCCTGGTCTGTTTTTCTTCCCTCTGCCTCCCTTTCCATCGGGTCAGGATGAGAAATACTGGAACCGGCGTTACAAGAACAACGAGGCAGCGAAACGTTCACGGGACGCCCGCCGCCTCAAGGAGAACCAGATCACTGTCCGGGCGGCCTTCCTGGAAAAGGAGAACGCCGTCCTGCGCCAGGAAGTGGCCAACATCCGCCAGGAACTCACCCGCTACCGCAGCATCCTCTCCAAGTACGAATCGCAGCACGGCACCTTGTAAAACCCACGGCGGGGGCGCCGTGCTCTTCTCCATTGCTCCGCCGCCGAGGTGGTGCGGCCAACCCTGGTTTTCAACCCTGCTCCCCGTCTTCCCGAACCGGGCAAACAAATAATCAAACAACGGATGTTTGGAACGAGGGGAAAGGTCCGAGGTGGGCGATTCCCACGTGCGGGACTATCGCGGTCCAGGCGCACGGCAGAAGGGATAAGACTTTCCAGGTCGGCGCGTGCTGACCCTCGCCAAGAAAAGGGCAGTGACGTCAAGATGTTGAACTGGGCATTGCAGGCACACGGAACACACCGAACACACAAGGGCTCTGTAGCACGCTGGAAGACGTATTGCGCGCGTGTACACACAAACACACACACACACACATTTGGTTCGTGGGCAGGCTCTTCTGCCTGAAGGCCAGAATTCAATCCCAGACTGCCACATTGGCTCACTGGTCACGTGTGGCATTGGGCTTGAGGATGGGGTTGGCTCAGGGGGGGCATCAGGTGTGTCAGGATGCCTGGGTTCTGTCTCAGCAGCAGGTGCATCTTTTCAAGCAGACCATTTTGCACAAGATTTTAATTGTCCCCTTCTCGTTTCTCCCACTGGCTCTTCAACGGGGTGGGGGGTGTGGGGGCAGGACGTGAAAGGGCAGCCGGCTGCAAAGGTGGGCATGGGACTCAGGTGTCCTGGGGCTCCTCTTCCTCGCCAGACATTAAACCACTACGTCCTCCACCCCCTTCACAAGGGAGAACCCAGGAGTCCTGGCCCCCTGGAAGGAGGACATGAGGACTTTTCTTCCTTTGGGCAGCAGCAAACAACTTTATTATTATTATTTTTTTAAATCTTCTGCCTACGAAATGCCAAATTAAAAATGACAAAAAAACGGGTTTGCACTCGCATATTTTTTCCACAATCGGATCGAAGGGGCTTTTGAGTCAGAGGGCAGGTGTTGGGGGTATTAGTTTAAATAGGAGGACATGAGGACTTTTCTTCCTTTGGGCAGCAGCAAACAACTTTATTATTATTATTTTTTTAAATCTTCTGCCTACGAAATGCCAAATTAAAAATGACAAAAAAACGGGTTTGCACTCGCATATTTTTTCCACAATCGGATCGAAGGGGCTTTTGAGTCAGAGGGCAGGTGTTGGGGGTATTAGTTTAGATATTACAATTATCTTATACCTACTTTTTAGTTAAAAGGCAAGTAACGGTTTCCGTTTTCCCCCTTCCTCCCTCCCTTCCTGTTTTGTGTCAAGCACTGTCTGATGTAGTCCTACGTAGAGAAACTCAACAAACACAAAACCTCATGATGACCCTACATAAATATGAACATTCTTTATATATATAAATATATATAAATATATAAAGTTTTCTTTTTTTTGTAAAAAAATATATAAATATATATAGACTCCAGGAGAGACTTGAGAGATTAAAACTATGTTCTTCTATGGGGGAAAAGGAGGGTTCTTTCGTACAGAAAGGGGGGGGGACTGGTCTTTTTATCTCCTGTGGGGAGGTTCCTGGTCTTTTTAATTTGTCCATGTAACAATGTTGCTGATGGTGCGGGGGGGAGGCAACTAATGGGCTTAACAGGAGATTTTTCAAAAGGATGTTTACAATTGTATACTATGAGCAAAGTGAAATAAAGACAGGATTTTGGGAAAAAAAATGAGAATGAACAAAACCAGGGCAATTCTGTGTTTCGTGTCTGCTGTGTAGATGGAATGAAGGGGGGCGTGGGTGGGTGGGGACCAGTGTTCCCTCTAAGCTGAGTTAGTGTGAGCTAGCTCGCAGTTTTTGAGCCTCCGGCTCACACATTCTTGTCTTAGCTCGGGAAGGATGGCTCCAAAGCAAACTGATTTATGCAGCAGCCAAATCGCTCCCTCACAACTTTAATGCCAGTAGCTCACAAAGGAGAATTTTTGCTCACAAGACTCCACAGCTTAGAGGGAGCGTTGGTGGGGACTGCAGAAGGAAAGCAAGGAGCGCTTGTGCCTTTCGCCCTGTGGTGCCGATGGGTGCTCTTCAGTACACCTCACTGCTACTTTGCAGTGAGATCTAGCATCTGAGGCCTGGTTCACACATGCAGGAGAATTGGGGGAGGGCAGAATGGCTCAGGGCACTTCAGCCTGCTGGCATTGGGCTTCTCCCCAGTGGAGACCCAAAGAGCTCCCACCATCTCACTCCTTCATCTTATCCTTTCAACAACAGTCCCATGAGGTCAGTTAGGTCGAGACTGACTCGGCCAAGGCCACCCTGCAAGTTTCCAGGGCAGAGGGGTGGGGGATTGGGACCTGGGCCTCCCAGAGCCTTGTTTGACTCTCTGTAGAGGCAGGCCTTGAAAAGCCTTTGGGGCTGCCATAAGTCACCTGCGACTTGGCGTACTTTCGAGCCTAAATTGGAGCCCTTCGGATGGTCTGGTGTTTTATTTATTTATTTAATTTATTTTTCAGATTATTACCCCGCCGTCCCGACCGAAGGGTTTTAAAAAACACTCCGGGTTTCTACACGGAGCTAAAACAACAGAAGCGTGGGGCGTGTGTGCACAGGCCTGCCTTTCTGTTGAAGGTCTCAAAAAATGAGAAAAATCTTGCAAAAGCATGGGAATGAAAAGACGACGACTGAGGGGGTGACATGATTGAGGTTTACAAGATTATGCGTGGGAAAGAACAGGTAGAGAAAGAGGTACTTTTCTCCCTTTCTCACAATACAAGAACTCGTGGGCACTCCATGAAATTGCTGAGCGGTTGGGTTAGAACGGATAAGAGGAAGTACTTCTTCACCCAAAGAGTGATTCACACATGGAATTCACTGCCACAGGAGGTGGTGGCGGCTACAAGCATGGACGGCTTCAAAAGGGAATTAGATAAGCATATGGAGCAGAGGTCCATCAGTGGCTATTAGCCACAACGTATAGATAGGGGCTCTGGGGCAAGTGATGCTCTGTCTTCTTGGTGCTTGGGGGGGGGCACCAGTGGGAGGGCTTCTAGTGTCCTGGCCCCACTGGTGGACCTCCTGGTGGCACCTGATATTTTTGGCCACTGTGTGACA
>NW_015166462.1:151391-152800 GCF_001447785.1 Gekko japonicus | reverse complement strand
GGGGGGGGATAAGTGCAAATCAAATACTGTGTGTTGGGGGGTGGTGGTGGCCCAAAACTTTGTTTCAAGGAGAGTTCTGTGATGGGTGTGTGCGGCTACACAGCCTTTGCAGGCTCAGCCTCGGGTAGCACTTTGCAGCTGCTCTTTGGATGCAATGTGGTCTTGGCTTCTTTGCTGAGAAGTATGCACCTTGCCAGGCCTGAAGAATTTTGGGCTAGATGGCTGTAAGGGAGGGGGAATCTCTCAATCCAGTTCTCAGGAGGATTCTAGATTTTAGCATGAGTCTGAGAACACCTTAAAGACCAGCATGGTGTTATTATAGCATAAACCCTTTTGTGGATTTGTAGTCTGTGAAAGTTTGTGCTACAATAAAAAATGTCTGCACTTGCCGAACAGCAATGCTCCCCTTCTTTTGCTCTTGATGTGTTAAATACTCCAATGCCACCACCTTGTGTTCCAACTTGGTATTGCACAATCAAGTCTCCAGTCAAGGATTCAAAAGTGATATGGCTGCCAGGGGCTTTTAAAAATCATTTTGCTCCAAGTCATGATCCATTGTTTAGCTGGGGTACCATTCTACCAAAAAAAAAAAAGGCATTACTTCAAAAGAAGCTTGTAGGAGGCAGTCCTCCTTCATGAAGGAGCCAGTTTGGTGTAGTGGTTAATTGCGCAGACTCTAATCTGGGAAAACCGGGTTTGATTCCCCACTCCTCCACTTGTACCTGCTGGATGACCTTGGGCAAGCCGTAGTTCTGATAAGAGCTGTTCTTGAAAAAGAGCAATTTCTGTCAGAGCTCTCTCAGCCCCACCTACATCACAGGCAATGCTCCCTCTAAGCTGTGGAGTCTTGTGAGCTACTGGCATTAAAGTTGTGAGCGAGCAATTTTGCTGCTGCATGAATTAGTTTGCTCCGGAGCCATATTTCCTGAGCTAAGACAAAAATGTGTGAGCCAGAGGCTAAAAAACTGTGGGCTAGCTCACTCTAACTCAGCTTAGAGGGAACACTGCTCACAGGGTGTCTGTTGTGGGGAGGGGAAGGGAAAGGAGTTTGTAAGCTGCTCTGAGACTCCCTTGGGTAGTGAAGGGTGGGGTATAAATCCAATCTCTTCTTCTCTTCTTCTTCATGGAATGATTTTATATTAAAATGTGCTTGAAGGGTGGTAAAGGCTAGCCCCCTGTAACCATCGGGCTATTTTTTTTTTTGAGCCCCCGGAGGGGATTTTTTTATTGATTTTTTTTAACACTACAAAAAACTACAACAGAAAAGGGGGAGGGGAAAACTACATATAAGGGAGAAAGTAAAGAACCCACTACTGACTAAAAACCCAAGAGAGGAGATCCTCTAACTAGCTTTTTTTTTAGCATCCAAACTTATCATCTTTGTACTTCTTATGAACTGTGTCAATCTT
>NW_015166462.1:131256-150767 GCF_001447785.1 Gekko japonicus | reverse complement strand
TTTGCGTTTGTTGAGCAGTGATGCTTGTTGTTACAACTGCAAGCTGCTTTTGCTGCGCTGTTATATTCGCTGTTACCACCGACATCTGCTCTTTAAAGACATTGAGCTGTTCCAGTAGAGGGCGCATGACCTCAGCCATCGCCTTGGTCGTCTCACTGGTCGTTTCCGGTCTCGGGGACTCTGGTTTCGTTTTTAAAAGTATTCTTTGTCTCTGTCCCTCTTCCCTGCCATCTTTTCCCTGTTTGTTTACTTTCACGAAACTTTTTAAAGTCTCTGAATATGCGCTTAACTGTATAGTTCGATTGGGTGAGTACTTCTGGGCAATCACACGTTTATTCTTCCGCTCCCCCCTCCCTTTCGCTCAGTGATTTACGCATGGGAGGCGTCCCGCCCCCGCTCGCTTCTGCCGTTCTGCCGTGTCAGGTAGGGAGCGTCTTTTCTTTTTAAAATCTTATCTCAGTTGACTCACGTTCATAGTTGGTCTTCTGACCCCGCTACATTAATCATTTCTGACGCCCGATCTCCTACGCTTGACCCGGTTAGCTTCATGTGTACCGTTCGGTCTCTCGGCTGGACTAATCACTGGAGCAAGGGGGAGCCTCGATTCTCTGGCATTCAGCCATCGAAGAGGCTACCCCCTCAAAGCTCCTTGGCCAGGGACACTTCGCCGGGCCGCTGGGGGGATTAACGAGCCTGCTCACCCCCTCCCTCCGCTGGAGCACGGAGACACCCCTGGGAAGTCCGGGAGGTGAGTCCGTGAGCGTGCCGCCATCAACCGGAAGACCATCAGGCTATTAATGAGAGCCAGCTACACGGCTCAGTGGAGGAAATGGCTTCGGTTAGCTGAGAAGGGGCTGGAGAGGGTTCCCTCTTCACTTGGCACAAGGCTCCCTGACGGAAGATGGGAAGGGGGAGAAGAGCTGGCTAGTGCGTTTACTGAATCGTTTTAGGGTGTGTGTGTGTGTGTTTTAAATAAAACACAACCTCTTAGACAACACACAGGAGCTGATGGCAGACAAAACAGTTGAAACAATACAACACTTAGCAGTGACAGACCTGTCCCAAATGGGATTTGCCTGCATCTCTCCACTCATACAGGACAAAGTTGCCCTTGAAGCCCTTCCAGGTTGGAGAGGGGAAATGGGGCACCGGCAGAAGTGGGCAGGCCCAATGCTTTGATGAGCCAGAGGGGTGTGAAAAGAGGCAGAATTTCAGGGTTGAGGAAGCTCGTAGGAAAGTCTGGGCTAGGTTCTGGGCTAGACACAGGAGCCAGGAGGCTGTGCAGGGTGCCAAAGCCCCCCCCCCTCCCATACACACACAATCACAATGCCTGTGTATTTTCCTAGCTGCATAACAAAGGCAAGAGAGATCATCTTAGAGTAACGTCTGTTGGTAAAACAGTAGGCAAGTTTTTGAATTACACAGAGCTCTAGGACCGCAACTATTTTTCGCTTCCACGAGTAGAGATTTTAATTGTACTTGTGCTTAGATTTTTAGTTAAGGTTTTTTAAAAAAAGGAAGAGATGCAATTTATAGATAGCCTAAGGTTTCTGCTTTAAAAGTCCATGGATGGTAACTTATGCCGCCCTGCCCCATGCCACATAAACTATCATTCCGAAAATATTTTGGGCTCAAAGATCAACACAAGCCCTATAGTTGCTACCCCTCCTTTCCCAGATAGTGATCCATCTGTCTGTTCCATAGCTGCTGCAACAATTTCTATCCATCCAAGCACTGCCAACTGACAGCACAATAGTGGTTTGGACAGTTGGTGGAGGTGGGTGTGCAAAAAAAATAATAATCCAGTTTTTCCCCTAAAAAAAACAAAGAGAGAAGGTTGAGGGGCAAAAAGTCAACGATGGG
Organism: Gekko japonicus; assembly: GCF_001447785.1. Lineage (NCBI taxonomy): Eukaryota > Metazoa > Chordata > Lepidosauria > Squamata > Gekkonidae > Gekko > Gekko japonicus. Next base: position 148,904 of record NW_015166462.1, on the reverse strand, counting down.
TGCAAAAATAGTTGTCCTAATTAAGAAGCCAACGTTGGCGCCCTCTGTCTATAACTGGGCAGTGTCATCTGTCCATTTAAACCCAGTATGAACACATTGTAACAATGGTGGCTTCCCCAAAACAGACCAAATGGGGGGAAAGTTGTTGTTTTGAGCTGGTGCAGAATTCTTTGGTGAGGCCCCCAAGCCTTTCGTGGAACTGCAGTGGCTCCAGCTAGCCTGATGGGAGCAAGGAGCTCATGAGAAATAGCACCTTGCGATTTTATGGTTTTATCTGTTTAGTACTGTTTTATATATTTTATATGGTTTTATTGGCAACTGGTGCCACTACTGTAAGCCACCCTGAGCCTGCTCGCGGGGAGGGTGGGGTATAAATTGAATTAATAAATAATAAATAAATGGATAAATTTTGGCTTTATCAGCCACGGATGGCTTCAAATACTTGCAAACCCTTTTGCCAGCACCAGGTGGCGCATGTCTTTTAAAAAACTTGCTTATTTCATCAAACCGAAATCAGGAATTCTCAGCAAGCCAAAATGGGCAGTAGATCTTCAATTCACACAGCCTTGCCTCTGGGTCTCCTTTACTTTGGCCAAACCTTTTCTTACCCACCCCACAACAACAAGAAAGATGAAAAGGCTAAGAGAGAAACCAGAGGCACTTCCCCACCATGGAATGCATATGCATTTTTTAAAAAATGTTTTATAAGCAGGGGTCATTTCGTAGAAAAATAGGTGCAGGAGCTCATTAGCATAACTTATTTGCATGTGCCACACCCCCTGACATCACCGGAAGTGTGTCAGAAGGCAACATCCACCGCTCAGGCGCCACTGGACTGTTTTGGATTGTTAGCGTTTGGGGGGACGGGACATGCAGATCTGTTCTCGCAGAGGAGGGAGAGCTTGTACCTGAATAAAACTTGGTCTTAAAGGTGCTACTGGACTGTTTTGGACTGGGTGGCCGGGGGGGAGGGCTCTGCAGCTTACCTGGCTGCTTCTTGCTCTGACTGAGGGCTGCTGGGAGCAGGGGGTGGGGCTTGTAGCATGTGCCCACCCCCTGGGCTCTTTACTGCCGGAGCTCCGCTCCTGTGCGCTCCTGCAGGAAATGACCCCTGTTTATAAGCAGCCATTCTACATGCTCCAGCAATAAGTAAGGGCAATTAGTGGCTTCGTTGCTTTGTATGCATTATTATACATGCTTATTATTCAAGAGGGGGCATCAATATTCCTTTGACAGTATTGATAATCGTATCTGACCATCTCCAAAGCAGCGAAGGCAAAATTTTCAGTTTGCCCCACCTATTCCAGAAATTGTGATTCAGTGATGAAGCCAGGGTCTCTACTTCCTGCTCCCGCCTTCCACCAATGCAAACAGAGAATGCTTGGGGTGGGATCAGGGGGGGAACATAACTGAACCCAGCACCCAAAATGCAAGTGTTCCACTTCTACGGCAGATGCTCACCAGCTAGCAGGAATCCAGTCAGGGCCTTGGTCTTGCGAGGTCAGTATTGTCTATTGTGGCTCTCTGGGATTTCGGGTTAGAGGTCTTTTTCACATCACGTATTCCTTTTAACTGGATCTGCTGGGGATTGAACCTGGGACCTTCTGCGGGCAAAGCCATGACCCCTTCCCAAATAAAGACCTGCAATCAACACGTGCAGTCCCTATTGGGAAAGGGGGAGAACAGCCAAATGCTATTCCCCCCAGGAGCCTGGATCAAAGCGCCCCCTACCCCGTCTTCAGCTAGAGTTAGTTGCATCTTCAAGGCAGTTCTGAAACGAAGACTCTTCTTTATGGCAGCCCCCGTTTAAGTAGCAGTAATCAAAGTTAAGCTGTACAATGGGGTTGGGTCAGCACTAGGGTTGCCAACTCTGGGTTGGAAAATACCTGGAGACTTTGGGGATGGATCCGGAAGAGGGTGGGGTTTGGGGAGGAGAGGGGCCTCAGCATGGTACAATGCCATAGAGTCCACCTTCTAAAGCAGCCATTTTCTCCAGGGGAGCTGATCTCTGTCAGCTGGAGATCAGTTGTAAAAGCGGGAGATCTCCAGGCCCCACCTGGAGGCTGGCAACCCTAGTCAGCACAGCCATTTGGCCCGGGGCCTCACATTCTTGGGAGGGCCTCAAATTTACACTTTTGATGTTAAATCGCGTTAAATAAAAAAACTGGGAACATTTATTACAAAGTCTTACAACATTCTTTTTCTCATTGCATTCAATGTAAACATTTAAAATATCACGCTACTAATTTTATGTCATTTTTTCCGCACTTTGTTTTTCAATTTACGGGGGGGTGTCCCCCCCTCAAAAATGGAAGTGGCGCAAAAAATGCCGATCGCTTTTTTAAAAAAAAGTGCAACTAGCGGCAAACATCATGCAGCCCCTGACACTCGCCACAAAGTAAATCTAAAAGAGGGAGCGGAGAAAAAAGAGCAAACTATAGCAGGGTTGTCCCGTGTCACCTTCCAGTCTAGCAACCTGTATTTCAGCCCGGGCTGTCACAGGTCAGGGCTCATTTCCTCTCGCATCCGATGGCGTGAGCGCTGAGTCACAGAGGCTTTGGCCAAAGGGCCACCCCACGGACGTTACCTGGATGGTGCCTGTTCACTTTCACTCCTACAGACTAACATGAAGCTTCACCACAGACTGTAGGCAGTGAGAACACCAAGCAGGTGTTCCTAGCGAGTGACACCCCACCCCCGAGCTGAATGGGACCCGCCAGCCATTTTTAGTATTTATTATTATCAGAACAGCCCACGCTCTGGTTTCTGCCTGCCAGAACAGAGAGCAAAATCAGGTTTATCAAGTACCCGGGGGGCTTCCCTGCCTTGGCTGAGGGGCTCGCCTCTTCTGACAAATGGATTTGCTAACAGCTTGAGTCCAGGGAACAAACAGGCCATAAGCAGTTTGCTCAGTCAAATGCTCGCACACACAAATAGCATCTCGGCGTCACACCTACCGCTTTAAACAGCAGTATTTTCCGCCTCACGTTAAAGGCGACGGATCCCAGAGACCTGCTGTGTGTATTCCCATAATTCCTTCCAAGCCCCTCTGGACAGTACTGACTGCCATAGAGAATTCTTTCCCAGACAGGAAAGCAATCCTCCATTCTGTAGCGGACAGAGGCACTGTGGGAAGGGCTAGAAAGGGCACCGCAATCGTGTCGTTCATGTTATAACGGCACTTATCAAACACTATCCTGGCCTTTGAGGTTTATCCTGACACGGCCGCCTCACAGAACTGCTCTCCTTTGCGCAGCAGTGCATAAATCCTAGTCATGCCGGCCACATGACCACGAAAACGTCTTCGGACAGCGCTGGCTCTTCGGCTTGGAAACGGAGATGAGCACCGCAACCCTAGAGTCGGACTCGACTGGCTTTCGAGCAAGGGAACCTTTACCTTTTACAAAAATTCTGCTCTGCATGGGAGAGAGGAATAAAGTAAACCCACTTTCTTCCTTCCCTTATAATCCCTTGCAAAGTGAAGAAGGGGACATTAATTTGTGAACAAAATGTAATGCTTTGACATAGAAGTGATATTGAAATACATTTTCATTTTAATATAACCAGACAGATTAATCAGTCATTGCAGAGGCAAAGATACAATTTCCGTCTTTCTTCTGTGCACATCGATTATTCATCTCTGCAGCTGCTACGTTCACAGTGGCGGGGGGGGGGAAGGCAGAACAGCAGTTAAAAGCCTCAAGGATTGGTTAAAGGTTCTGACAGGAATCCCTCGCTCCTTGTGAGGGTAGGAAGGAGCAAACCACCGCTCATGGGTCAAATCATGACACTGCCCCACAGACATGACTCCAGCGGCCTCACCGGACTCACCTCACCAGACTCTTCGAACCATTCTCCAGGATACATTAGGCCGCACCCCCATGTTACCAGAAGTGTGGTCATCCAGCCACACCCACCTTTCCCTTCTTATTCTGTTTACCTTGTTTGTTGGCAAAACCCAGGGCCTTTTTTTGTAGCAGGAACTCCTTTGCATGTTAGGCCACACATCCCGAATGTAGCCAATCCTAATAAGTTCCTGCTGTTGGGTGTGGCCTATTATGCTAATGAGTTCCTGCTGGGCGTGGCCAACTTGGGAGCCAGCCGGAACTCCGTTCCTGCCCAAAAATAGCCCTGTCACTGGCTATTCCTATACACCAGAGACATTAAAATATACAGCCAGGAGGCCGGTCAGGCCTCTCAGCCGGCCCGCAAGGAGCTGGGGGGAAACCAGTCCGAATGTGGACCAGGAAGGCCTATATATGAGGGTCTTATACCTCTGCCGGAGTCCCTCCCTTCCCCTAATGAAGGCTTTCCTCAGGGTCTTCCCCCCAGATCTCCAGGGACTGCACAGCCTGGAGCTAGCAACCAAAGAAAGGGGAGGAGGGCTGGTTTGACCCCCAAGTTCTGCAGATCCAGTCCCCTTGGGGCCTGCCTGCTGCCCCTGGCCGAGGCACCAGGCCGGGATGCCCCGCCCGCTACCGCAGGGTCCCTCTCCTCCTCCTCCGAGCAGAGTATGTTGGGCTCCCACCAGCGCTGCTGGAAAGACAGCTGGCTGTTCATGGGCAGTAGGCAGACTCTCTTTGGCCTCACCTTCCCAAGCCCAACGGAGGGGCTTCCCACTTGCAGGCAGCCCAGGGAAGGCACCTGTGAGCAGAGGCGCCAATGGAAAGCCGCTGGCCAGCTTTCCAAATGTACCTGCTTATGTGTGTGGACAGAGCGACTGGCCGGGTGCACTGTGAGCCGAGGAGAGAGAAAAGCCCAGCACTTATGTAAGGGGCTCAACGTGTGCAGAATGCCAAGGGTCGGGGGCGGAGGAGGCCCACCGAGTTGGGTGAGCTGGAGCCTGCTAACCCACTGGCCCAAATGTTCGTGGCTCCTCTCTTGCCTCCGTCCCTTGCCAGTGCAGGGAGGATTTAAGTAAAAGGTGAGGCCAAAACATGCGCACCCGAGCCCTGCCTTATGTAGCAGTCTGAATGGAGGGGGGCGGGACGGAGGGTGAGGCGAAGGTCAGAGGTGTGTTCAGAAAAGTGTGCTGCGTTTGCACACGGCAGAGGCAGACACTAGATGTGCATCTGTGTGCTTGCCCATGGGGAGTAATATTCTGGGTGGCTGGATAATGCCCTGGAGCTGGCAGGAAATGAAAGTCTGCACAAGATAATTACAGTGGAGCTGGCATCTTTGGAAAGTGGCGGCACTGGGAGGTTGTTTGTCACACTTCCCCTCGCGGTTCAAGCTTGTCACTGAATTTGAGCCTTCGTGCTCCATCTCGTCCAAAGCCTCTGAAATGTGATAGTCTTTAAAGAGCCACGAGAGCCCCTGGTCGCTGCACCGATTGTCAGGCGACAGTTCTCTGTGCTGCGCAAAGCTTCTTGTGCATATCAAGTCAAGGGTGGTTTAGGTGGGTGCTGAGGAGGGGTGTGGGTCATGGTCAGTGGTAAAATACCTCCAGGACCTGGCATTACGTTTTACGGCACACATGGCCTGGCCCGACAAAGGGACATTCATGTCAGATCTGGCCCTCATAACAAATGAGTCCAAGGCCTCCAAAACAGTCATCGTAATAGCTTAAGCAGGGAGCCTCCAACTTTTGAAGTAGTCTCTCTTGTCACCAGGACACGGTAATTAGAATCAACTGCTGGCTAGTCAGCCCTGGGAAACTGTGGCCTGGCCTCTGGTCTGAGCCAGAAGACCGATGCTTAACTCTTTAGCTTGGAGAAACGACGACTGAGGGGTGACATGATTGAGGTTTATAAGATTATGCATGGGAAAGAGCAGGTAGAGAAAGAGGTACTTTTCTCCCTTTCTCACAATACAAAAACTCGTGGGCACTCCATGAAATTGCTGAGCGGTCGGGTTAGAACGGATAAAAGGAAGTACTTCTTCGCCCAAAGAGTGATTAACACTTGGAATTCACTGCCACAGGAAGTGGTGGCGGCTACAAGCATGGACTGCTTCAAAAGGGAATTAGATAAGCATATGGAGCAGAGGTCCATCAGTGGCTATTAGCCACAAGGTGTAGATAGGGGCTCTGGGGCAAGTGATGCTCTGTCTTCTTGGTGCTTGGGGGGGGGCAACAGTGGGAGGGCTTCTAATGTCCTGGCCCCACTGGTGGACCTCCTGATGGCACTGGTATTTCTGGCCACTGTGGGATACAGAGTGTTGGACTGGATGGGCCTTTGGCCTGATCCAACATTGGCATCTCTTATGTTCTTATGTTCTAACTCCTATTAAACAAACCAAACGCAGGGTACCACCCCGAGTGCTTCACCAAAACTGATGGAAGGTGGCGAATAAAGAGGAGGATGGCTCGGCCCTGCGCTCTGATGAGAATCGGCCAGCCTCCCTAAGCTGTCGACGAGTGGCGTGCGGGGCCCTACACCCTTTCACAATGGAGGTGGGGCAGTTTTGCCTAATTATTCTCCTGGTTTAGCAAGACACGTACGTGAGCACCGAGCAGCATTTCATAGTCACACACATCTATTAACAATATTAGATCACTTTAATTGCTTGTTAATCCCCACACGGTGGGGGGGAAATCATCAGCCTATTAAAATCAAACCCTTCATACCCCATTGCACAAGAGAAGTCTAGTTCCATTCATCCAGTGTATTCCCGGGGGGGGGGAGATAATTGTCCAGGAATGGATGTAGTCGACTTCACCCCCTTCTGCAGCACCCTCAGGCGGCCCCCGTCTTTTCCCCAGATACCCTCGCGCTCCCCCCCCCTTCAGAAGGAACGGCCATTGAAGCAATGCGACTCCAGAAAGGAGGTGGATCTCCTTGGTCTGGGATCTAGTGTTAATAGCTTAAAAGGGAGACAAACGAGTAGTTTCCGAGGATAGGACGGGGGGGGGGCGCTATCTCATACGCCCAGTTCCAGTCTTGATCCCTTCATGGGGAGGGGGCATCGTGGCAAATAGCAGGTTAACCTAGACGGCATGTCACTTTGCCTTCTGCTCCTGCCCTTGTCGAGCATGAACAACTGCAGGCTTTTGAGGGCGGCCTTCCGGCCAAGGCTAGGGGTCCCATTCTGCACAAGAGGGGCGTGCAGTAGGGTAGGCGGTGACCCTCCAAGCATAGGGAGCAGAAGAGGAAGCCAGTAGAAGCGCAGGACGGATTATGGATCCCACAGGCTGGAGTTCACATGCCGTTCCTGGCCCGGAGGTTCCCTGTTCTTAGGGTGACAGAAACGGTTATTGAAGTGTTTTAAGCCTGCTGCCCCCCTACTGGTGAGAGGGGGTAGTGCAAGGGTACGAAAGCGCTACAATAGGTTGGAAAAGTCGGAATGATGTACTGGCAGAAGGAATGTGCAGAGAAGCAGCACAGGAGCTCGGGTGAGCCATGACTTGTGGGGGAAAGGGGAGGGGGAGGATATCACATCTTCAACACACTCCTGTAGCCAAGCTCCCCTTTGAGGGGAGATGCAGCCCAGACTTGCCAAACTACTCCTGTGAGACATAGGTGAGGTCATCCCATGCAGTATAAGCAGAGGCTCTTGTTTGCTTGCCATAAACATACTATGCAAGATGGGCCAGTAGGTCACAGCAGCAGAGGACTGTAGAGGAGCAAAAAAGGGGGTGGGGGAGCAGGTGGGTCAAGACCTGTCAGCATAGGCTCAGTAAGGGGGGTTTATGGCATGCTTGCTCAAAGGCCTAGAAAGGCAGAGTGGCCATAAGTAGTTCACCCCCTGGTGCCTCAAGGGGGTATTGCACGTTAGGAGGCTCTTCTCTCCAACCCCACCTTTCCGTCACCCACCCTCCCTCCCTCCCTCTTGCAGCCATGTGGTAGAAGGAAAGAAAACAGATCTGTTATGTGCCCATGAAACTGAGGTGGCAGGAGCCTGCGTCAAAAGGTTGTAATCTTAGTCTTGTGGATGCCGGTGATTAGGTTGGCCACACTGTGGTGGACTTCTCCTTGGATGGGGCCGTACTCCACCCTCTCGCCATCGACGGTAAGGATGCCCTTGCGGGTGAGGGGTTCCAGGCGGAAGGCGCGGACAGGTACACGGATGAGGTAGGGGCATTCCTCTGGTAGATGGCCAAGACCATCACAAAATCGTCTTCCACTGTCACCCATGACTTGGGCACCGGCTGGTCAAGGGGGGCCAGGAACTGGTCTGGGGGCCCGTGCACACACCGGGCAGAAGACCTATTTGGTGCCACCATCATTGGAGTCGCCAGTCTTGGTCCCTTGCCATCGGCCACCAGCTCCTCATGCAAGGCCTCAAAATTGAAGCTGGAAGGCTGGAAGCCGGAAGAAGGCGGGGAGCTGGGCGACGGGGTAGGGTCCTCAGGGGGCTCTGCCCCCCGGATGGAGAAGGCGTGGCGCTTCTCACAGAGCCCCATGTCGGAGACAGTGCGGTGCAGGGGCATCCGCTGGAAGGGGAGGCTCCCATTGGCTGACATGGTGATGCTACGCAAGATGGGCCGGTGAGCCGCAGTGTCTGGAGCGGGCAGGTAGGACAGCCTGCCCCGGTACGTGTTGAGGGATGCCAGGCGGACCACTGTCCCCACGGTGAACCGGGCCGCACCCATGTGCCGGTACTTCTCGCTCTCGATGTCCACGTCAGAGATGAAGCCCCAGGCCACGGACAAGAAGGAGAAGGAACGGGAACCCGACAAGGTGGAGATGGACACGAGGTCCATGGGGGTGACGGCCCCGTGGCAGAGCATCAGAGTGCAGTTGGTCAGCAGCTCCTGGCCCAAGACTTGCTCGAACCTGGGTTAAGAAAGGCATCAGAATTGTAGGCACTCCCATCCAGCAGACAGTGAGGGGTGTGCGCAAGAGACTATATCAAGGCACTGTGGTGCGCAGTACAAGAAATAGGAGACTCTTGTCTGCAAAGAAGGTAAGCACATCGTGGCAGATACACACCCACAATATACACGCCCCTACTTATGAATGGAGCTGCGGTGGCTCAAGTGGTTAAGACGCTGAACTGCGGGCTGTGGAAGGTCGGTAGTTCAGCAGTTCGAGACCCGAGTGTGCCGCATGACGGAGGGAGCTCCCATCTCTGGTTCCAGCTCCTGCCAACCTAGCAGTTCGAAAGCAAGAAATCGCAAGTAGATAAATAGGTACCACTTCATTGGGAAGGTAACAGCGTTCCATGCGCCTTGGTGTTTAGTCATGCCGGCCACATGACCACCAAAACGTCTTCGGACAGCGCTGGCTCTTTGGCTTTGAAACGGAGATGAGCACCTAGAGTCGGACTCGACTGGCTTTCGAGCAAGGGAACCTTTACCTTTTACCTTACTTATGAATAGCAAAGGGAACTGGAACCTTTAATTGCTGCCTGAGGTAATCACCCAAGACAACTGAAGATCAAAAAGCTGACTGTAAAATGAGGAAATTATGTCTGCTAGCATTTTATTATGTTACTGGTTTTAGCACTGTTATTTATATTAATTGATCTTGATGATTTTACACTGTATTGTAGGAATTTTATTCTGCTTGTGTAAGCTGCCCTGAGCTGGCCTCGGCCGGGAGTAAAAATTTAATAAATAAAGAAATAAACTTTGGCTCCTGGAAGAAGGTGACAAATGAACAGAGCACTGATATTGGCTAACTTGCCCACCTGAAAGCTAGGGTTCTCATTTGCTTTCAGCCAATTGTAGCCTGTCCACCAATGCTCAGCTGATTGCCGGGCAGAAACTGTGGCCAAGGGGGCGGGCCCATAATCGTCTTGGGGAGAAAAAGTAAAAAAGAAAAATAAGGCCTCTAGCGCTTACAGGAAGTTCTGACCATAGAGCTCATGGCGATTCCTAGACCCACCCAGAAGTGACAAGGTAGTTCTAACAAATGCCAGAAACACTGTGGTAATGTTACCATAGAGTCTCTGGCAATTGCTAGAGCTACCTTTGTCACTTCGCTCTAGGAATCACCAGGAACTTAATGGTCAGAAATTCCAGTAAGTAGCCAAGGCCTTATTTTTCTTTTTCATTTTTATTCTGAGGCACTGGCTGGCAGCCCTACCCACAGCACAGCATGGGATAACAACTGCTTATTTAATGTCCTCCAACTATCTGTAGGAGAACTGCTAGCATGAGAAACAGTGATGATGCAACCAGCTTTGAAGGACACCGTCCAACTTGGAAGCCCCACCCAGTCATTCCAAAGGTAAGAGATCTAGTTGTTATTACCCAGTGGTGAGGAAATATATACCGTCTGTGTGCTCACATGCACATCTATCCTAAATCTTCATGTATTCGTAGGGTTGCAACATTCAGATGGGACCTGGAGATCTTCCAGAATTAAAACTGATTTCCAGACTAGAGATGAGTCGCCCTGTGGTAAATGGCTTCTTTGGAAGGTAGACTTTAGCATTATACCCTGATGAGGCCCCTCCCCTCCCCAAACCCCACCATCCCAAAGCTCCACCCCTAAATCTATGGGAACTTCCCAATCCGGAAATGGCAACCCACCATATCAAGGCTTTCTGTTGCTATAGGCTCATATGGTATGCCTGCTCAAAGGCCTAGAGAGGCAGAAGATGGGGGGGGTAGCAGTTCGCCCTCTGGTGGCCAGAAACATATTGCAAGTTACCCTTCTGTAGCCCAACAGAGGGTAAACCACTCGGAACCACCCTCTGGCCTAGCACTGACAAACAGGTCCTGAGTGGGGTGCTGTATAGAAATATTGATTTCTAAAAATCCATGCCTTCTCCTGTGATGTCTTTCTGATAACATGCTGTGTCTTGTTTCCTGTTGAAGCCAAATGGCCAGAGAAACTTTATAACCATGCCATATAACCACACATTCTTTCACACCTCCGAGGGAAGAGGCAGACCTGATGGCATCTGGCTCTGCCTTCCATGCAAGAAGTCACGTAGCCAATGGAGGGGCTGGAGTTTGGGGTCATGTGACTGCAGGCGTGGTCTCCAAACTTATAGCCTATCCCCACACATAGCCATAACAACCAAATCTTGGGCACTCCCATTCTCACTCGCAATTGGCTCCTGGCCAGGGCTAACTTGTGACTGGAATTGGCCTATAACTAGTCACTCCCTATGGGAGAGATTCTCTCTGTGTTCTGCTCCTGTTCTCTCTACTTGTTTTATTCTACCTGGAAAATGCTGTCTCTCTGGGAGACAAAGAACTGTTTTGTGAGCTGAGCACATGGTTGGCAAAGATGGGATTTCTCCTACTCAAAATCCCTTGGTGCTATTCTGGACTGTTTGGATTTTCCTGAACTTGGTAAATATGCATCTTGTACTGTGCAGTTAAGGCAAACAGCCCTAGCCTTTCTTGTTTTGAAATCTTTCATGGTTTAATTGCATTGCTCTGTACTGAATAAAAAATTGTTCTTGTTTATAAATGGTCTTTGATGTTGTCTGGGATTCCAAGTCTATTTCCTGTGCCTAACTGACCACAAGCTACCATTGAGCATTAAGTGTGCATCTCTGGGAATGAGGTGCTAATGTGTTAAGCCCTAGATGCCAGCCGAGATTTTGAACCTCTAATCTCAGGTTGGGAGGGGGATTATTGTAGAGGTTCTGGTGGCATATTGTTCTGAATCCAGAGAGGGTAGCCTACCTCTGTGGGTTGTTGTTTAGTGTACTGGAAAGTGCAGGATTCCCTTCTAATCCCTGGACAGGTTTGGGTGGGCTATCCTGTACAGGTGCTAGCAAGGCTAAGCTAAAATTAATCTCCGGCTAACACACTGCACACCCTCCTGCCCTTCCTAGGCAGAGAGGCACAAAGCATTGAATCCAGCCTTCCACTTACCCAGCACAATCGTTAATGGCTCCAGCCAGTGCATTTCCAGACCCACAGGGGAGAATCCCAACTGGCATTTTAATCGCTTCCTCCCAGTCTGGCCGTTCCAGCAAGCCATTAATAACCTGGAGGGAAGGAAGGAAGGAAGGAAGGAAGAGGGACAAGCCTTCAGAACCTCATTTTAAACCAGGGGTCCCCAACCTTTCTGAGCCTGCGGGCACCTTTGGACGTCTGACACCGCCCAGTGGGCGCAGCCACAAAATGTCCCTTGCCCTGGGCGCAGCCAGCCACAAAATGGACACCGCAACGTACTTTCAGCCACACAGTGAAGATCCTTGTGCTGCGGTGGCAGCGGCTGCCAAAGTAATGCTTTGTAAAGATCTGCAAAGTCGATCAAACCTCCGATGGCCAATTAGAAGCAAAAGCCCCACCTTACCCTGCCCGCTTTCTGAAAACACTTGGCAAGCACCAGGAAAGGGGTTAGCGAGCGCCATGCTGCCCATCGGCACCAAGTTGGGGACCTCTGTTCTAGACTGTAGGGGGAGCCACAGCTAGAAGGCAGAGAGCACACCGGCCTTCTGTCTCTGTCCCCAGGAACAGCATCACAAAAGGCAGAGCGGTTCCTCGGAAAGGCAGCTTGGCTCCCAAAAGTGGACTCCCCCAGCAATGTGCAGCACCGGTTGTCACAAGCCCACGAAGCTACCAGATACTGAACCGGGTTCGTTCACGGCTCGTATAAGATGATCCATGAGGTCTAGATGCTTTCTTTTTTCTTTTTGTACAAACTTAACTCTCATAGGATCCCATGGAGACCGCCCTCTCTCACACACCTGCACCCCTCACAGCCAAGCAATTGCCAGGAAGCGCATGCTATTTGGCCCAGATATCAGGAAGATGGGAAGTAGGTCCTAGTGATAAGAGTGCCACTGGGGGGGGGAGAGATTCTCAGAGGCAGTGACCGCCATTTCTCAATTGGCATCTGGGGACCGATACCTCAAAAAGAAGCCCGTCTCCTGAAATGGCCACAATGCCGTCCCATTCTGCTAAGCTGATGCTCTGCACTAATTCCCTGGCGTGGTTCTGTCGCTCTGGAAGAGAGGAAAAAGAAGGAAGGGGAAAACATCAGTTGAGTATTATAGCTGCGGTTCCCATCTCCACTCCATGCACACACACACAAAACGGGGGACCAGCGAGGACCAATGTTCCCTCTAAGCTGTGGAGTCTTGTGAGCAAAAATCCTACTTTGTGAGCTACTGGCACTAAAGTTGTGAGCAGGTGATTTGGCTACTGCATAAATTAGTTTGTCCTGGAGCCATCCTTCCTGAGCTAAGAGAAAAATGTGTGAGCCGGAGGCTAAAAAACTGTGAGGTAGCTCACACTAACTCAGCTTAGAGGGAACACTGGCAAGGACCGGCGTGCAGGGAAATCTCATCTCTTCACTCCCCCTTTTCCTCTTCCCCCTGCCTACCTTTTGTCTCTCCTCTGCACCTTCAGTTTCCCCCCCACCGGCAGCCCCTCCCCTCTTCTTCTGTCTCATCCTCCCCCTTCTTCTGTCCCACCCTACCTAGCTTTTTCTCCCCCCCCCCATGTCTCTCTCCCCCCCCCCCCCCGGTTTTCTACCCCTCATCTTCAGGTTTGCTTTCCCCTTCCGTGCTCCTCCCCCCTCCGCGTTTACCTCCTCACCCTCCTATTGTTTACCATCTCTTCTCTGGAAGCCTCAGCTAATGTGGGCTGGGTGTTGCCTAGCACCTCCCATAATGGTTGCTAAGATCTCCCAATATAATATCACAAGATCTCAGCTTGCACTTCTGAATTTCAGCCTGAGGTTCCGCTTAATAAAGGAAGAAGAGCCTGGCTGATCCAGCTGAAGGGCCATCTTGTACAGCAACATGTTGGCCAACGGAGGGCACACAAGACGGAGCCTTTTCGGTGGCAGCCCCGTGACTATGGAACAGCCTCCTCCGGGGAGGTGCGCCAGGCCCCCCTCGCTTTCCGTCTTCAGGAGTCAAAGGGTTTATTCGAGGCATGAGCTCATACGCTGAATAAACCTTTGTTGGTCTTAAAGGTGCCACTGGACTCCACATTTGTTCTACGGCTTCAGACCAGCACGGCTGCCAACCTGGATTAGTCTTCAGGAGACAATTGAAGGTGGTTTTATTTAGGACTGCATGTGAATGACTTTGATTTCAGTCACTGGCTGGGCTCTTTTTGTAGAAAACGCCCAGCAGGAACTCATTAGCATAATAGGCCACACCCAACAACAGGAACTCATTAGCATATTGGGCCACACCCCCGACAGCACAGCTCATTAGCACATTAGGCCGCACCCCCATGTTACCAGAAGCGTGGTTATCCAGCCACACCCACCTTTTGCTTGTTATTCTGTTTACCTTGTTTGTTGTCAAAAATCAGGGCCTTTTTTTGTAGCAGGAACTCCTTTGCATGTTAGGCCACACACCCCTAATGTAACCAATCCTAATGAGTTTCTGCTCTTGGGTGTGGCCTACTATGCTAATGAGGTTCTTGCTGGGCGTGGCCAGCTTGGGAGTCAGACGGAACTCTGTTCCTGTGCGTTCCTGCCCAAAAATAGCCCTGGACTGGCAGGCTTAACTGAGATTTTTAAATTGTGGTCTTTAGTGTGCAGCTTTTAATAATATTCTTTTATTTACGGTATGAGCGACCTTGAGTTCTGCTGTTTGCATCGGTGTGCCTGGCACTCGGACGCATGCTGCATCTGGACATGGAGGTTTCGTTTAGTCATCGTGGCCAACAACCGTCGAGAGAGACTTACTGTCTCGGAATACGACTCAGTTCTTTCCCTGCCCAGATAAACAGCTCCTTGTGGGCAGAGAGGAGCATCCAGGCTCTCCGCCAGCACCCCCCCCAGGTGTTCTTCCCCCACCCACCCACCACCACCCACGGCCATGTCCTCCCGGCAGAAGCCTCACCTGTCTGGATCAAGTTGAAGCTGATGTCGGCCTCTGTGATCATGGGTAGGACGTGGGCCTGGCACCACTGCAGGGCGTTCCCCTTGCCTCCGAAAGGGTTGAGCAAAAGCAGCAGGCGGCGGGGGCGGGGCAGGAGGCTGGGAGCGATCTCTGCAGGGAGCAGAAAAGAGGCGCTTGGAGGCTGCTGCTGGCGGGGCAGAGAGGTGGCACCTGAGACCTCACACACCCCGTGCAAAAGCCAGCTGGCCCTCTGCACGCATCACGCCGCCTTGTACCCATCGGTCCACCTGTTCCAGTACGGGACACTCTGCTCAACGACAGCCCTCCGGAGCAGAGAAATGTCTTTCCTGGAAGCTGCACATTGGAGATGCTGGGAATCAGATCAGAGACTCTATGTACACGAAGCACCTGAGCCATGGCTCCCCTTCCGTCCTTGGAAATAAGCACGGCCTTTTACTCTAGCCTTTCAGCTGTCGGAGAGGAGCACTCTGCATACTACCTACACGCAAAACATTTTCTGTGGGCTCCCAAACACGGTTGCAGGAATGGTGGAGATACACAATGGGGTGAGTGGGGGGAGCAAGGGCATGCTTGAGAACGACATAACCTAATCACTGCCTGGGTTTGCGCGGGAAAGTTGACAGACCCCAGCCGTTTTGGGGGAGTGTCTAAAAAAACCCAGGACTGTAACCCAGTTAAGAATCCTTATGAAGGGCAATTTAGCATTCAGATTGAGCTTTCTAGTGTTCAGAGTGCTTTATACACACAGTGCCGTAATCCTTGCCTGCCTGCCCCTTGCGTCCCAGATTCCACGTGGTCACCGGGGGCGGGGTGGTGGTGTTTGAGGCGGAGATCAAACGGCCGGCTTAAGACCACCGACCCCATTCATAGGCTGATTCTGCATTGGCTTTTCCCTCTGTCGTTTTACCAAACCCACGTTGGGACAGAAAAGGTGCAGCTCGAGACCACATTCAGATACCCCAGGCCAACGCTGTGTTGACTGCAATGTCATCCCTGAATGGCCATAAATCTATGCAGAAGTTACCATAAAACCCGATGATCAAAGAAGGCGAAAGCGGCATGCAGTGTGGAGGATGCCATAAAACCCGATGATCAAAGAAGGCGAAAGCAGCATGCAGTGGGGAGGATGCCATAAAACCCAATGATCAAAGAAGGCGAAAGCGGCATGCAGCGTGGAAGATGCCATAAAACCCGATGATCAAAGAAGGCGAAAGCGGCATGCAATGCAGAGGGGAATTTCTGTTCCAAGGTGGGTTTGGTAAAACAACAGAGGGGAAAGCCAATGCAGAATCGCCCACAGTGGGAGTGGATTCGAACAGGGAGGTGTCCCTCCCTTAGTCGCTGCTAGGGTTGCCAAATCTTCTTCCCCCCGCGGTGGGGGAGTGTCGCCGCGGTCCGGGAGTCGTCCTGATGTGTGCGCGCGCGCCGGCAGCACGTCGCCGGAAGTGACGGGCGACGTGCTGACGTTGGGGGCGTGGCTGAGCTCGTAGGAGGGGAAAACCATATGGTTTTCCCCTCCTACGAGCTCAGCCACGCCCCCAACGTCGGCAACGTGGCTGCGTCACCTCTGGTGACGCAGCTTGGGGGGCGGGGTTCCCCCCGGGCCGGAATTCCCCTGCGGCGGAAATCGGGCCGCGGAAGCGGGGGTTCCCTGCCCCCCGGCCCGATTTGGCAACCCTAGTCGCTGCACTGCACCGACTGTCCATTGAAGACACTTCAGTAGAATAGGCTATGTGATCAAACCTACGACCCAAGCAAAATCCCCACTTGAAAGACGCACCCACACTTCCTTTTCCAGCTGGTGCGTGTAGCTGCCGCCCCAGATGAGGCATTCCTCCTTGTGTGAGTGTGGGAAAGGGGAATGCACGGCCACTTGCAGCTGGTGTAAATGAATTTTTTCCAAAATGCGCAGGTAATATGCTTCGGGATTGTGTTGCCTGGAAGTATGTTGCCGGGAAGGTTTCTGAGGGGCCGTTGGAGATTTAATTGGTTGCATAGACTTTTAAAAGTGTTACTCTGGGAGCAGCTGCCACCGCTGCACAAAGATCACACTGTGGGACTGAAGGCAAGCTGCGGGAGCCATTTTATGGCCGGTTCTGCCTTCTGCGGCAGCTATGTGGTGGCAGCCATTTTGTGTCTGCGCTCGCCACACTGTGTCAGGATTCCAAAGGCACCTGAGGGGTCAAAAAGGCCGGGGACCCAGCCGTGACCTGGATGACCCAGTCAAGCCCGATCTCATCAGATTTCGGAAGCTAAGCAGGGTCGACCCTGGCAAGTACTTGGAAGGGCGACCTCCAGGGCTCTTTTTGTAGAAAAACGCCCAGCAGGAACTCATTAGCATAATAGGCCACACCCAACAACAGGAACTCATTAGCATATTGGGCCACACCCCTGACGGCACAGCTCATTAGCACATTAGGCCGCACCCACATGTTACCAGAAGTGTGGTTATCCAGCCACACCCACCTTTTGCTTGTTATTCTGTTTACCTTGTTTGTCGTCAAAACCCAGGGCCTTTTTTTTGTAGCAGGAACTCCTTTGCATGTTAGGCCACACACCCCTAATGTAGCCAATCCTAATGAGTTTCTGCTCTTGGGTGTGGCCTACTATGCTAATAAGGTTCTTGCTGGGCGTGGCCAGCTTGGGAGCCAGCAGGAACTCCGTTCCTGTGCGTTCCTGCCCAAAAATAGCCCTGGACTGGCAGGCTTAACTGAGATTTTTAAATTGTGGTCTTTAGTGTGCAGCTTTTAATA
Organism: Gekko japonicus; assembly: GCF_001447785.1. Classification (NCBI taxonomy): domain Eukaryota; kingdom Metazoa; phylum Chordata; class Lepidosauria; order Squamata; family Gekkonidae; genus Gekko; species Gekko japonicus. The sequence continues at coordinate 131,469 of NW_015166462.1, read as the reverse complement.
ATATTCTTTTATTTACGGTATGAGCGACCTTGAGTTCTGCTGTTTGCATCGGTGTGCCTGGCACTCGGAGGCATGCTGCATCTGGACATGGAGGTTTCGTTTAGTCATCGTGGCCAAAAACCGTCGAGAGAGACTTACTGTCTCGGAATACGACTCAGTTCTTTCCCTGCCCAGATAAAAAGCTCCTTGTGGGCAGAAAGGAGCATCCAGGCT
>NW_015166462.1:126034-131092 GCF_001447785.1 Gekko japonicus | reverse complement strand
CTTACCCTCCCTCTTCTCTTGCCTCCTCCTGGCTGAATGAGGGCCGGAAGCGGGGCGGCCGGAAGCGGGGGGCGGGGCTTCGTCATGTGCCCCGCCCCCGTACCTCACCCGGGGGAACTGCGATCCCCCTCGTTCCCCCCCGAAATGACCTCTGGTCCCAGCCCCACTAAGGGTCGCCAGAAGTCACCATGACTTCCAGGCTCACCCCCCCCACACACACACACACAATACTAAAAAGAAAAAGTCTGGGGACCCTGGCTATAACCAATGATAGATCATACCATCTTCAACTTTTGGGCGGGGGGGGGACCAAACAAACCAGCTTCTTTCTGCATCTTTTTAGAGGCCCCGGAGCGACCAGTAGCTTCTCCGGCTGTCCTGCCAGAACCTGGGACCCTCTGCTCAGCTCTGGACTCGCTGCAGAAATTCTTCTTTGAGCTCAAGGCCTTGGGAAAAGCTGACAGCTCACGACTGTCGGCCTGTCGCCTGGAAACTGGCGTTCTCCCCCACTGCAACCTTCCTGTTGGCATTCCATGTACAAGGGGCAAAAAATAAAAACAGCCGAGCAGCCACCACACAGGAAGGAAGAGCTGCTACCAAGGGAAAGGAAGCCGGGGCCTGAGGCGCCAAACAGCTGCGCCCTCTTGTCACCAAGAGTGGCTAATCCGCTTAAGATCAACTGCCAGAGAGCTTAACGGGCTTGGGCCACGGCATGGAGGCTGAAAGCTGGCTGGCGGGGCCTTCCCCTCTTCTGCGCACGGGGCCTGGCCTAGTCTTGGTACTAAACAAATGCTTTTTTAAAACAAATAAAACAAAAACAAGAGAGTTGGGCATATTAATCCGTGGCAGCCAGAAGAAAAACAGGGACCTGGCGGAATCGGAGAGGCGAATAGGCTTTTATTCCAGAATAAGCATTCAGGGTGTAGAGTTCACTTCATCAGATGCATAACATGCGTCCTTGCTTGGCAGATGCTTAAGGTTATATCTGTTTAGCAGCTTTAGACAGAAGGCCACTGAGGTAGACCACAGCTTTTCTTTACAGCAGGGCTAACCACAAGTATTTCTACCAGAGCTCGGGGGGGGGGGGAGAAAAAAGAGTTCTAAACTCACCATATTCTCTTCACCTGTCATGGCTTCCCTGCAAGGAATCCTGGCAAGTTGATTGGTAAAACTGAGGAGGCATTTAGACTTGCTAATGGGACACCAACACATTGGGGGAGAAAAGCTGGGTATAGATGATGTTAATAAATAGGCTATTTTTCCTCTCTAATGGGGAACCAAAGAAGAAGAAGAAGAAGCAATTGGATTTATACCCCGCCCTTCACTCGGAGTCTCAGAGCAGCTTACAAACTCCTTTCCCTTCCCCTCCCCACAACAGAAACCCTGTGAGGTGGGTGAGGCTGAGAGAGCTCTGACACAAACTGCTCTTTTTCAAGGACAGCTGTGCCACAGCTTGTGACTGACCCAAGGTCACATCAGCAGGTGCAAGTGGAGGAGTGGGGAATCAAACCCGGTTCTCCCAGATTAGAGTCCGCGCACTTAACCACTACGCCAAACTGGCTCTCTCTACACCAGACTCTACACCAAAAAGAAATTGGATTTAAACCCCACTCTTCTCTACAGGAAGGCATCTCAGAGTGGCTCACAAACTCCTTCCCCTTCCCCACCCCACAACAGACACCCTGTGAGGTAGGTGGGACTGAGAGAGCTCTTTCGAGAACTGTCCTTGAGAGAACAGCTCTGAAAGAGCTTTATGACTGACCCAAGGTCATCCAGCTGCTGTATGTGGAGGGGTGGGGAATCAAACCCAGTTCTCCAAGATTAGAGTCCGCACACTCAACCACTACACCAAACTGGCTTCTCAAGGCTTACAACATCATTCTGCCCCCTTCATTTATTCTCACACAGCCCTATGAGGTCAGTGAGGCAGAAAGAGAGAGAGAGAGTCACCGGACAAAAGTCACCCAGTGAGTTTCCCTGGCAGTGTGGGTATTCGAACCCGGTTCTTCCAGATCACAACCCAACGCTCCCACTATACCACATTCAACTTCCGAAGGGTGGGGAAAACCCTCCACGGTAAAGCACATGTCTGTGCACAATTTTTCTTGTAAGCAGACTTTCCCGTGGCTTTTTGCTGTTAGCGAAAAAAGAGGGACTTGACTGGCAACATTCCAAACACCTTGGAGTGCCACTGGAACGAAGAAACATGGTCTGAGTCGCAGCCCAAGGTATCCGTTTTGTAGAAGGGGCTGCTCCGGGGCACAAAAGGTATCTCGTTCGAGCCCCCACTGTAGGGGTACAATTGTAGGCACCCACCAGCACCAACCCCTGATTAACTAGCCCAGTGGTGGCGAACCTATGGCATGGGTGCCAGAGGTGGCACTCAGAGCCCTCTCTGTGGGCACGCGTGCCATCACCCCAGAGCCAGGCCCAGACGGTCATTAAAGTGTGGCATTCTCTGCCAAATAATTTTAAGTAAATGAAAGCATTTGGGATTGCTTTCCTTACTTTGTTTGGATCACCTTATGTCAATGTATGAGTTCTTTTTTCTAAACGAAAACCTCAGTGTTCGGGTTAAATTGCTGGGTTGGCACTTTGCGATAAATAAGTGGGTTTTGGCTGCAGTTTGGGCACTCGGGTCTCTAAAAGGTTCGCCATCACTGAACTAGCACAATACGGATCTGATGAAAAACCAGCCCACGATACTCCCTACAGCCCCCTCAGTACTTTCGCACTCCCCTCCCTGAGGCTCCTTTACCAGGTTTCAGAGCTGCCAAGTATGCCTGCCCTGCTGTGGATGGGCTGGGCTGGGCCAGGCCGATCTCGTCAAAGCCTGGAAGCTAAGCAGGGCCGGTCCTGGTGAGTGCTTGGATGGGAGGCCTCCAAGGAAGTCCAGCACCCCTATGCAGAAGCAGGCCATGGCAAACCACCTCTGTCCGCCTCTTGCCCTGGAAGCCCCATGAGGAGTCGCCCCGTAAGCTGGCCGTGACCTGATGGCACTTTCTGCCACAAACAGATATGCCCACAGAATTTATGTAGGTCATCTTGGTGGAGCCCTGACCTGGATAGCCCAGGCTGGCCTGATCTCCTGACGTGGAGGCGGGAAACGGCAAACCTGCGCGGAACCTTTCTTTCCTTGGAATCCCCCCCCCCCCGGGGTTTGCTATAGGCCAGCCGCGACGTGACGGCAACAACAACCACAATCTTGGCAGAAGTTGTTTTCTGAGAAAGGTGGGGTTCCGCTGCCACGCTTCTGGCACAGCCAGAGTTTCGGCCTCCTGCGTGTAATTGCACGGGCCCAGAGGAGGAAGAGCAGTTTTTATAGTAAGCCACAACTACAGGTAAACCGCCACGAAGGCAAGGCCGGCTCACGTGCTCCATAAACCCTTGGTCGTGTCGGTGCCCTAGATAACGCCCTGAGAACATTCGCCTCCACCTCTGTAAAAAGGTAAAGGTGAAGGTTCCCTTGCTCGAAAGCCAGTCGAATCCGACTCTAGGGTTGCGGTGCTCATCCCCGTTTCAAAGCCGAAGAGCCAGCGCTGTCCGAAGACGTTTCCGTGGTCATGTGGCCGGCATGACTAAACACCAAGGCGCCGGAATGCTGTTACCTTCCCACCAAAGTGGTACCTATTTATCTCCTTGCAATTTCTTGCTTTCGAACTGCTAGGTTGGCAGGAGCTGGAACTAGAGACGGGAGCTCACTCCGTCATGCGGCACTCGGGTCTCGGACTGCTGAACTACCCGACCTTCCACAGCCTGCAGTTCAGCGTCTTAACCACTTGAGCCACCGCAGCCACCTCTGTAGCCAACACTAAAATAATAGTAATAGAAAAAAGGAACAGCCAACAAAAGAAGAAGTCCAAGGAATGGCAAATGACTGGCAAATCTCACAAATGCGTGACATCGCTTTATACCACAGGGGCGTCTGGCCTAGCGCTTTGCTTTGCGGATGGTCTCTAAAATGGCTCAGGCAAAGAGCATTTCCAGCGAGACATATTTGCGTATCCCCTATCCAAATTTTACATCGGTTCCCGCTCCACCAACGTGCACCCCAACAACTTTGGTTGCGGCGCAAGTTTGCGGGGTGACCTTGAACCAGACACACACTCACAGGGTTGTCGTGAAGATCAGATGGAGGACAGGAGAGGGATGGAAACCGCTTCGGGGAGAAAGGCGGGGTAGAGATGACGTAAGCCTATACATTAATAACTTTAATAGTTTCACGCAGGCCACAGTTTTTCCGGGCACAGAATTGGCACAACCTCAGCAGACTGTTTTTACATCTTATAACAAACAAGCGGAAGCTGTTGTGTACTTGCTACCTTAAGTGTTTGGGAATCTTTCATGTTAGCAGAAAGGTACTGACATTACTGACGTAGAATAGGCAGACTTAAGACCGCAATGTCACTTGTAAAGCAAAACATATTGTTATATGTGGTTATATGTGGTTATATGTGTTACCTGCTAGAATGATTCCAGTACAGAATACACCACGTCGTTTTTACACGGTGTTGCACTGTGTTTACTCGAGTGTTACCCACCGTGTTCCCAGTTTGTGTTTCATGGTACTTAACTGGATCACGGGCTCTTCTAGGCCAGAACTGTCTGCATTGACCAGCATCTCCTGTCCAGGGCAAAGAAACCTCTTTCCCCCGCACTCGCGACCTGAGCTTGTTCTAGCTGGAGATGCCAGAGTTAAAGAGATACATACAAGGGAAGGTGCTCTGCCGCTGATCCAAGCACCATCCCCCCAAGTCACAAAGCAGGCAAGTGACTGTCGCTTCCACACAAGAAAACAGCCTGCACAACAGTGTGTGGAAGCTGGCTTGCGAACAATCCTTGGGGCCGCCACCAAGTCCCAGGATTCCTCGCCTTGACAGCGCAAGCCTCACCTGTGCACAGCACTGAGCATTGTGTGTGTCCGGAGGGCGTTCTGCCCTCCCCGCTGGAAGCGCTTGTGCCTGGGGCTGTGAAGGCTATGACCCCTAACGCCTTGAGTTCTACACTTCCCCGTCTCCAGGTAGAGGGTACCAGCCACCACACCTTTTGGCAGGCTAC
>NW_015166462.1:116487-125034 GCF_001447785.1 Gekko japonicus | reverse complement strand
AACTAAGCAGAGGCTCTTTGGAAAGAAGCCTGGGAAACCAGCCTTAACCAAGCCGCCACCCCCCACCCACCCCAACAAGCTGGAAGATGCGCCTGCTTGTTAAAAATGTCATCGGCTTGCACCGGTGGCCACAGCATGTCTCCATCTAAGCTGTTCTGAACATCACGTTCAGCACTGGCTCTCAGATTGCTAAAATCAGCCCTTGTGTGAGTAGGATGTGCGGCGGGCGAGGGGAGGGGGGGGGTCAGAGAACAACTACACTGGCTGGCTGAGTTTAGGTGGGGGCAGAACCCCGGCCTGGATAGCCCAGGCTAGCCCGATCTCATCAGATCTCGGAAGCTAAGCAGGGTTGGCCCTGGCTACTCTCTGGATGGGAAACCCAGGGTTGTGATGTGAAGGCAGGCCATGGCCAACCACCCCTGAGCAGCTCTTGCCTTGGAAACCACACAGGGTCACCACAGGTCAGTTGTGACCTGACGACGGTTTCCACCACCATCACCGCACCCATAGCAGCAACATTTAAACAGGGTAATCCCCACATACGTGGCTTCTTTCTGGGCCACCTTGTTGGAACGGGCAGAACCTGCTGTTACCAGCCTTCAGGGCTCTTTTTGTAGAAAAAGCCCAGCAGGAACTCATTAGCATAATAGGCCACACCCAACAGCAAAACTCATTAGCCTATTAGGCCACACCCTGATGAGTTCCTGCTGTTGGGTGTGGCCTATTATGCTAATGAGTTCCTGCTGGGCGTGGTCAACTCAGGAGCCAGCCGGAACTCCGTTCCTGTGCGTTCCTGCCCAAAAATAGCCCTGCGCACCCTTTAGATTAGGGGATGCCACAGGATCCCGTCCGATTTCTCCATGCGCGTGAAGCAGCTGCACAATGTTTCTGAAGATCGGTCACAAGATATCAACACGAGGCCAGTGACCCAGGCGAACGTGACCTCATCAGATCTCGGAAGCTAAGCTGGGTCGGCCCTGGTTGTGAGGGGAGACCCCCCCGAGGAAGGCCGGGGCCGCTACGCAGATGCAGGCAATTGAGGGCAAACCACCTCTGAACCTCTCTGGTTTTGCAAACCTCATGAAGGGGTTGCCACGAGTTGGCTGCAGCTATTGGAGGGGGGTGGTGATTATTTGTGTGGGTGTGGGGGCGCACGTGCGGGCCTGAAAGTCATGGTTGACTTCTGGTGACCTGTAGAAGGACGTTTCAGAGAGGTGGCTTGCTATTACCTGCCTCTGCCTCCCAGCCCTGGTACTCCTTGGAGGTCTCCCTTCCAGGCACTTGCCAGGGTCGGCCCTGCTTAGCTTCCGAGATCGGGCTTGCCTGGGCTGTCCAGGTCGGGGCGAGTTGGCTGCAGCTTGACGGCGCTTTCCACCACTGCCATCGTCAATATGCCGCTAGGATCTCTCCCCCCCCCCCCCCCCCCCACAATGCCAGGCAATGTGAGCCGCCCTGAGCCCGCTTGCGGGGAAGGCGGGTTATAAATACAACAAACAAACAAATAAATAAATTGTTTCTCTTTCCATCTGAATCTGGAGGAGCAACTGAGGTTCTGGCCCAGGGCCTTGAGCTAGGGATGGCCTGTGTGAGGCTGAATAAGATGCAGCGGAATCCAGGTTTGAGAAGTACTGCTAAATCAGGGACACATCTGCTCGGGAACTAGATATTCCTGCCCATTCTGGACAGCGTTGCGTTCCCTCTGGAGAGGAAAGCTAACCTGTGGATCTGGAGCCCACCCATACGAGCCCACCCCAGGCACACAGACAGCCTTCACAGGCCTTGCCCTCAAGGTCCAAACCATCTGAAGTGTGGTGGGTGGCAACAGGGCCTTTCCAGTGAGGGCACCAAGGATGAGGAATGCCCCTCCCACCAAGGGAAGCTTGTGTGACTCCCTCACAGTTCGTGTTCAGGAAGAGCAGGTGGAGGACCGGTCTCCCAGTCGGTGTGGATGGATTTTTTTCCTTTTAGAATGAAAGGCAACCCATCGCACAGGATGATCTGCCTGGTGCATGTTGATCCTGTCTTTCCACAAAAGAGCTCAGGGTGCCATTCGTGGTTCTACCTCCCTGCCCACCCCCACCCCCGAGCAACCCTGTGAGGTAGGTATGAACCCCAGCTGCCTTCTACAGCCCAGCTGGTACAAACCAGGCAGTGACTCGGTCTGGAGACAAATACCCTCAACACAAAAGTTATTACCGTCTGCGTGGCCGGCAAAGAAAATCAGTTGCAGTTAGGAGGAGCCTATTTACGTATCAGCACAGGGCCTTGTCAATGTGGTAGCCCTTCCCTCAACCCCACTCCTTTACGTCTCCTCTCCTATGCCCTGTCCTGCACGGTGTGATGCAGTGAAGCACTTTCCTTTCCCTTGAAGGGAGGAAGGCCAGGAAGTCCTTGCCAGCGGAGGAATTCACAGCACGGCAGGCAGACTTGTCGAGCGAAGGCTAAATCGACCACACCGCCCCTGTTGATCTCACTACCCAGAGAGGGGAACACCACATTTTGCCTCCTGGTCAATACACCATCAATTGCGGCCTGACTCACAGAACTCGAGGGGAGCCATTGAGAACTGCCTCGGTGCTGTCTGTTTCTTGGTCACGCGAGAATATGCCAGAGGGCAGGAGGCACAGAGCCAAGAGAGGCAGCTGAAAGGGACAAGATACTCTCACAATCTCTAGCAGAAGAGCTCTTTAAGATGAAGATGAGCTCCCGGAGGAGATCCGGGCCCTGCGGGACCTTGTGCAGTTCTGCAGGGCCTGTAAGACGGAGCTCTTCCACCAGGCCTTCGGGTAGGAGCCGCCGCCGTCGCTATACCACCACCGCGATGCCACCATACATCTACCGTACCCTGGGGAGGGGGGTAGATGCCGCCCAAATAACTGTGTTGGGGAAGGATTGTTCCTGGCGCTCACGCTATTAAGAACACTAATTGTAAATGTGGGCCGCTGTGTACTGTGTATAATGTATGTAGACTTGTAGCACCAAATTTTTATAATGTATATATTATTGTTTTATAATTTATAAATTTTTATACTTGTTGTTAGCCGCCCTGAGCCATTGGGTAGGGCGGGATAAAAATCTCAAAAATAAAATAAATAAATAAATAAATAAAGATGAGTTCCATATTGTTGTAAGGGGCGGGGGGAGAGAAGGGAACAGAAATTGACGCTTGTTCCATTAAACAAGAAGCAAAACCCAAGATCTAGGATTCCAAGATGGAAGATCCAGGCACCCTGGCTCCCAAATTCCACCCAAGGAAATCCAGTCCAACCACTAGACTGTTCCTATCTAAGATGCATTGCATATCGAGACAACATCAGAACAGGAGTGGCAAAGGACTCTTCTGCCGGGGGTGAGCCTGCCTTCTTCCCACTTTCCCAGTGACCATGACTGGGATACGTACCAAAGAATCAAAGTGAGACTCGACAATTAGCCACGCCCTTCCTCCCAGGCTTCAAGCAAGGTGACCACCTTTCTTTTTTAATTAAAAAGGCACAATATTTATTCATTTAAATGGTCAGTCATTTTTCCCCCCTTTATTGAAGTGCATAATTGATTTTTCAAATGTAAATGTGCTGGGCACGGCAGAAATGGGAAGGAGAATCTGTGACATTACGAGCGCTAGGAATTAATGGCATGAACAGTTTCTGTCACAGATCGGTAGAACTGGTTTTCTCTGAGTTTGACCCAAGGGATGTAAGGGTTTACCTGAAAAGACTACATCGAGCATGCTTCCAGAGGGAACCCTGCCACTCCGGTAATAAAAGTTCACGCCCTAAACAGCTTTCCCCCCAGACCAAAAGCTGCACTTGGGCCACAATTCTGGGGAACTTATCTGTGCTGGTCTTTAAATGTCGCATTCTACAACCCAACTGCCAAACAGGTGATAAGTGTCTTTAAATGAGTAACTCATTTAGCGACTTGAGAAAGCGGGAATAGCCAAGAATTCTGGGAGCTCTACAGCAGAGGCTTATGGGTTAAGAAAAGGGAAACAGAGACACAGGCAGAGAGGAAGGAAGTTTCATGGAAGTCTAGACAAAGTGATGACTAAAGCAGTAACGGCTGTCGTCGTCCCCCCCCCAGACACTTATCAGAAAGGCAAGTAGGGCAGAGTTAGATAAAAGGAAGACCAGGGTGCAGCCTGCCATGTGACTGGGGCCAGAGAACAGATGGAATCTTTCGCTCGTCTGGGCAAAGGCACTGCATCGCTTAGGAGGCTTTGAGAGCCAAGGCACCTCAATCAAGACAGGGAGCTTGTTCCTTACAGGAGAGGCAACAGAGGGAGCCGCTGTGCCTTAGTTTTTAGAAATAGAGAAGGTTAGGGCAGATCTACACATCTACCTAAATCATATGGTGGAGTCATACCACTGTAGACAGCGGAGCCGTTGTGCCTTAGTATTTTGAAGTAGAGAAGGTTAGGACAGACCTACACATATACCTAAATCGTATGGTGGAGTCATACCACTGTAGACAGCAGGCAGGCAAATGGAAGGTAATCACATTTTGGAAGGCTCTCCTATCTGAAAGGATCCCTTGCCAAGCCCATGGGGGGCATTTGGGGGCAATGCCCCCCACAGATGAGCATTGCCCCCTCAGGAAAAAAAAGTCAAAGAATTTTGTTTTTTTAAATGTAAGATGCATGTGCGGGTTCCAAAATGACCTCAGGCACAGTCAGGAAAGCTTCGGTCTCATTTCTCTTTTTCCGGGTTGAAAAATAAATAGGTTTTTAAAAATGCAAATAAAATAAAATAAAATTGCAAAATGCAAAAGAGAGAGAGAGAGTCGGATATTCCCCACCCCTCCCTGGCTTGCACAGAAAAGCAGCCTGGAATCAAGTCTTTCCAGCCAAAAGGACTGGAGGACTACAGGTCACAGCGGAGCTGGAGCTGCTTCTGCTGCATAAGGAGCAGCAGGCATGGCCAGGGCCCCCCCCCCCCGGATTTCTCCATGCCCCACCAACCAAAATTTTCTGGCTATGCCCCAATCCCTTCATGTAGAATTCTAACACACCAGGTGGGATCTAGCCTAGAGCCTTCTGTCTGATGTGGTAGCCTACCACAGGTAAGGCAGGTTTTAGCTATTGAAGCAGTCAAAAATGCAACGACGCATGTTCTGTAGCAATAGAGACTAGGGAGGACTCTATGGTGTGTGGGCTGCCAGGACCGATTGCTTCACTGGGCAGGGAGCTCAATAACCCACGTGTTAGATCGGGTATCCTTACCTGTCTCACTCGAGATGGGAATCCCCAGCACCAGGCATTTGATGGCAGCCGCCCATTTCTCCGCCATGGCTTGGTTGTCCACGAAACTCTCGGCGCCGTCAACCTGAAAGGTCCTTGCAGTCCGCTGCCGTGCCCGGCCGGCACTCACTGCCACTTTCCGTTTCTTCAGCGGGTAGGCATAGATGCAGAAGTAAGCCGACCGATCAGCCAGCGTGTGACTGCGTAGCGTGTGACATCCCGCCACATCAACCAGGCGCACCACCGTCCGGTGATCTGAGTCTGGCTTGGGCACCAGGCGTTGGATGTGCAGTTCTGTCCATGTGAGGCTGAGGGCATACCGGATCCCTTTGGGGGGATAGGTCCCAAATTCCCCATGCAGCAGTGTTTCGGAGCCTTCCCGACACACCTCCAGAGCCAAACTCATCTTGCCGTGGAGACCCAGCTTGGCGGTTTAGTAGCCTGCTCTCTCAAGTGCCCTTCAAATAGGTTCCTCCACAGAGCAACCTATCCTCTTTCTTAAGCGCTCTCCTAGGGCTCTGGATTTGAAGAGCAGAATTTAAAATCTTTTCGTTTCCACATATGTTTCCTTAAGCTTCTAAATGACTGGCACAGCGGTTTAACCGAGAACCTTTCTCTGCAGCAGAAACATCCCTCCACATTCTCCCTTTCTTCATTCAGGAAGGTCCCTTGTATCAAAAAATCAAACAAGTTTCAAGAGAAGAAACAAAACTCCCAGCTTCTTCCACCCCCCTTCTCACTATGGGGGAAAAAAAATATGTGGTCGGGTTGACATTTAAAAGCCACAGGAATTAAGACCAACCTGCCTGATCTTGCGGAGATTTGGAACAAGGGGCAGGAGAGAAAGAGTATGCTGTCCAATCCAACAGGGAGCAGAAGAGAGGAAGGAGAGAAGAGCTTTCGTAGGGCAAATTGTGAACTGCTTAGTAAGACAGGTGCCCCTTTGGCTCTAGAGCGAGAAGATCTCGTTCTCAGCAAAGTAATTTTGCCCTCCAGCAAAGGGTTTAAACATATGCACAAGCAGCTTTCCAATTCCCATCAAACTAAGTAACTCACAGAACCTCCCCACTTCTCGCAATCCCCCCATCGGCTGTACAAGAGTTCACAGAAATTCAGGACCCCACCACCACCCTAGGGGTCAGGAAAAGGGGAGAGGAAATCTGTGCTCAAAATAGAACAAAGGATGCTGAGAGTCATCAGCTCAGGTGATGCTGCAGTGGAAAGCAAAGGAGAAGCAAAAAATGAGCAAGGGGGGGTATGTTGATCACAGGTCCTCCACCTCCATGGAGAAAATAACTATTTGTTTAAACAAAAGAGTCAAACAAACACACATACCCCAGCTGACTTGGGAGGTTTACTTTCAACTGCAGCACCCACCCGGTTTCGGTTTTACCTCCAGCTCACATTAGATTGCAAATCTAACCCACCTGATTAAAGGGGTCCTCCGAAATAACCCAACACCGCACTTTTGTACATTAAAGGGGGGGAAGGGCGAGAGGCTCCCGCTGTTGCTGTGGAAATAACAGAGCTAGGCTGGAGGGGGGGGGAAGGGTTAAAAGATTTTTTTTTAAAAGACACCCAACTCACCCCCTCATCAGGCACCTTTTGTCCAAAACAAACAAGACTTCACTGAGGAGAAGGGAGAAGGAGACAGCAGCACCTCCAACAGAGTTTCAAAATACCTCTGCACACCTGCTAGCCTTTAATATCTCTCCCTGGCACCTCCTCGCATGAACGTCTTTCCTCCCTGCACGCCTCATTCCCTTCTGCCTCGATCCCTCCTTCTTCTGCACTCCACCCTCTCCCCTGCCTTTCCCTCTATTTTCCCCCCCACCCTCCCCTCTAGCTCTGCTTGCTCCACTCTCTTCCTAATACTAGACCAGGAAGTGTTCTATTTTCTACCTGGAGGAGGAGGAGGCATGGGGAGGACACAAAGGAGCGGGGGCGGGGGGCCTACTAGCCTATCAAAAAGCAGCAAACGCCTATGCTAAACCAATCAGAAATCGCATCCCTATCCACCTTCGAAAATAGCATTCGATCTTGGTGTTGGAGACTGTCATCTTTGGTGAGGGCAAAGCGGCCATCTTAACTAAGGGGCGGAGAAGCCGCTCTCCAGTAAACATGCTATATAGTATAGGAAATGATACCTACCTAAATAAGACGTGCGTTGTTCAAGGCTGCTGCTGCTGCTATTATTATTATTAATAATAATAATAATAATAATAATAATGTTTTCTCCACAGTGATCAGGAATCGCTGGCTGTGTGGGCAAGGTCAAAGTAGGCAGAGACTTCATTCTCCCTTAAAAGCAAACGGCGGCCATCTTTAGTAAGAGAAAAGAACGTCAACTCTGGCCCCAGCTATCAAAGCGGAAATGAGGGCATGGCAGCCCTTTTTAACTCGGGTGAACTCCCAGTGGAATGAATGAGGTGGCCATCTTAAGTGAGGGAACTTGGAAGGAGACTCTCGCAACGCCCTCGTGGTTTTGCGGCCATGGTCAAAAGGTGGCTCTTTAAAGGGCCTCATAAATGTAACGAACGGAGCTAGCCATCTTTGTTATGGGCATACAGGTTTTTATTACTTGATTGGTTGTTTCTCTCCTCAGCCACTGAGTGAGCACATGATAAGGCAAACAGCCCATTTTAGCCACAGGCAAACCGGGGAGCTTTTGCTGTTTGTAATCCCAAAACATCACACGGAGTGTTTTCAGCACATGGCAACAGAGAGTTACCTGTATGTCTGCGCAATTGCTGTTTTTGAAACGTCTGCAGCACTGTTCGGTTTGCTAACCTCCATCCCCTAAACAGAGTGACACCATTCGAAACCCAGTGGCTTCAATGTACTTCGAAGCTGTCACTGTCTAATTTCGCCATCCTGATTACACTACAGGGGCACAAAGGAAGGAGCGTTTTCCCACAAGTCTGCATTCGGCTGAAGGCTAGCTTTAGGTCTGTGCGGCTGTGGGTTTCAGCTGAACTTGCCTCAAACCGCTATCCTGTGCACCCTTACTGGGGATTTGCTTCTGAGCAAGCAAACATCGCAGGGAGTCGTCACATTCGCTGCCACCTAAAGCATGTTCTCTTGGGTGGTGGTGGGAGGCCTCTGTTGTCAAGAGGACAACATTAACACATGGAAAAAGTTCTCGCAATTCGGTTTCCTGAAAGATCTTGTACCTCCTAGTAATCAATTTGTACGTGACCTATTTGCATCTTGAAAACAACCTGCCGCATTCTGCCCAATATTGCTGAGGAATTCCATGTCTGTAACTTTGTATTTCCCAAGCAGAATAATTCGATTTCGGCAGATTTAGA
>NW_015166462.1:110836-116390 GCF_001447785.1 Gekko japonicus | reverse complement strand
CGGCCACATGACCACGGAAACGTCTTCGGACAGCGCTGGCTCTTCGGCTTTGAAACGGAGATGAGCACCGCAACCTTAGAGTCGGATTCGACTGGCTTTCGAGCAAGGGAACCTTTACCTTTTTAACTTTATTTTCTGGTGAGTTTTGCCTGCCACAAACAGTCACTCATATCGTTTTGATAGATGGATGGAGGGATATATAATCCCCCCCAATCTATACTGTTTTAAACGGTCGTAATTGTTATGTAAATTATATTGATGTGCATTGTAATGTTTATGATGTTTTAGATCTTGCGCTGTGATCCGCTCTGAGCCCGCATACGGGGAGGGCGGAATATAAATTGAGACAGACAGAGAGCCCTCGTGCCTAAAAAAAACGGCGTTGAAAAAGCATGCATGCCTGTCGTTTACTTCTAGCTGGGAGGAAATACATTCGGCAGTCCAGTGATTCCTCCATTACTTCCTATGACAAGTTGTCAGTTTTATTCCGTCAACCGGGGGGGGGGGAGGAGTGCCTAAAAATCCGGAAGTTCCATGAACAGACAAGGCTACTGGACGCTCCGTATTTATTTATTTTTTGCAAACGTCGAAAGCGAACCTTCGGCCTTGGCATTACCATAGAGAGCAAAAGTCCCGCCCTTTCTTTTCCGGCCGTCGCTTTAGCTTCTTTTTTCCCATAACCCCGCGCGCCTGCGGCCTCTTCCTTTCTTTTCCTTCCGGGCGCCGCGGACGCCGCCATGGTGAGTTTCTGAGGGTGGTGGGGTGGGAATCGGTTGCAATCCTCCACGGGGGTGCGGCGGGGACCGGGCATGGTGCTGCGACGGTGCGGGGAAAGGTCTGGAGAACCGGCGGAGGCGGGCATTGGCGGATGTGTCCTGAAGCTGGGAGGGCATGGAAGACCTGGAGAAAGGGGGCTGCTACGGAGAGGCTGGTGTTTGGGCCTAGCCGCGTCGTAGGGCCGCATTAGGGGGTGAGCGCGCAATTGGCGAGGGAGCCTTGTTAAGGCGGGTTTGAAGAAGGGCTCCGTTGCCCCGTTAGACACACGAGAGAGACTCAACGAGATACTAATAAACGAGAAACATTCAGTACATCGCAGCAGTAGGTGTAATTATAAAGCGATAGGTGCAACAGGTGAATAGTACCTTGATGCAAAATGCCACTGTGGTTGGAAATATGCAAGATGGATATCAGTGAAAAGAATGGGAGGAAGGAGAATAGGCTCATGTGTGTGGGTTTGAATAGTGAGAATGTTGGGATTCACATCATCAGCAAGGAGAAGAGCATCTTAGAAGTGTGATTGTGAGACGTGTGTGTGTGTGCGCTGGATGGGGTGATGAGGACCAGATAATGGCTGACAGGTACATGGTTATTTTATTTCATTTATATCCCACCTTTCTCTTGAATGGGGACTCAAAAGCGGCTTACTTTGTTCTCCTTTCCTTCATTTTATCTTCATGACGACCCTGTGAGGTAGGTTAGGCTGAAAGTATGTGTTTAGCCCAAGGCCACCCAGTAAGCTTTCATGGCAGGATGGGGATTTGAATGTGACCCTCTCAGATCTAGTCTGACACTGAGCAGTACATCACATATGGGGAAAAGTGTGTTTGGGGAGGGGGTGAAACTTGACATGTAGTGTTATTTTGGGATGCTTTTAATCAAGATCGGCTAGAATGGGGAAGCCACCAGTGATGAGAATTTGCTTACAACATGCTGTTTTAGCCTCAAAGCATCCCTTGTTTGTATTTTAATTGGTTTTAGCTCTAAGTAGCTCTCAGTTTTGCTGCAGTGTGGCCTGTTTGGGGGACTTGGGTTGATAAATCATTTTGAAGTAGGTATCTGGTGTCTGTTTACTCACTGTTTTTGGAGGGCCCAGTTGCCAGCACATAAGTGAAACCTGTTGAGGATCTGGTTGGAGAATCCTATCGTTTTAACTCCTTCCAATATTGACGTGAGGCATTGTCATGCCAGCATAGTGTGGCATTGCGCTGGTGTAAAGAAGCACACCTTTCCTGTATCCTTCGGGAACAGCATGTGTTACATATGGCATGTCTGGCAAATGGCATATTTCTTTGATTTAAAGACTGATACCTTTTAAGTTCAGGACAGTTTTAGAGCAAGGGTGTCCCAACTTTCCTTGAGCTTGGGGGCACCTTTGAAATTCTGACAGCGTGGCGGGTGCAGCGTAAAATGGCTGTCACAGGAGCCTTGTGGTGCATTGGGGACTGCTGCCAAAGCAATATACTTAAAAATCTGTACAGCTGGTCAGAAGGCTTAAAGGACAAAAAAACCCCTCGTTTTTTAAAAGCACCCAGCAGGCACCAGGAAAGGTGGGCCACCACATTGGGGATCCCTGGTTTAGAGCAACAATGAAACATCAGGTGTCTAGAGATGATTGGTACTGTTTCCCTGACAAATAGTTCTCTCTTTTCAGGGAGTCGACATTCGCCACAACAAGGACCGAAAGGTTCGGCGCAAGGAGCCCAAGAGTCAAGATATTTACCTTCGTCTCCTGGTCAAGGTGAGAACTAGGACAGTCAAAGCTCTCAGGACTCAGAATTTGGCCACAATGTCTGGTTGACATCCCAAGAAACCCCTTTTTGCCTTCTCCCCGTCCTGCTTTCAGCTGTGCTCATTCTGGGGGGAAGGCAAGCTGAGATCTGTGAGAACTCTTGAAAGAAGCATGAATTTCATTGAGTGGGAGAGGCAGACAGAAAAAAAGAACTAGTAGATTGTATTTGGGAGGCTGCAGTCCCACTAGAAGCCGGTTTTTGGACTTAGCAGGGAAATGAAAACAATCTAGTACAGAGGTGTTGACCACATTTGTTATGAGGGCCGGAACTGACAGAAATGTCACCTTGTCGGGCCAGGCCATGTGTGCCATAAAATGTAATGCCAGGTACCAGAAATATAAACTGTATAAAGGACAGCAGCTGGTAAACTCCCGAGTTGTTGTATCGTCACTGCAAGGCCCCATGGGCTAGGAGGGGGTGTGCAAAAGAAAACCCACATGGGCAGACTGGAGAGCCAGCGGTGCAGCACTGGGCAGACGCTCCCACACTGCTTGACTGCCACAGATGAGGTGGTTCCGCCATGCTGAAGCCACAATCAGAGTCGCCCCCCCCCCCCCCCCCCCCCCCCGGCAGTCTCCTGTTCCCTCCCTTGCACTAGTTGCTTGCGGGCCGCATAAGAGCCCTGAGTGGGCTGGTTCCGGCCCCCGGGCCTTATGTTGACACCCCTGATCTAGTAGACTTCACTGCGGGAACTCCCAAGGAAACTAAAATCCTGTGCTTCCCCCTCAGCTCTACAGGTTTCTTGCTCGACGGACCAATGCAAAGTTCAACAAGGTGATACTCAAACGTCTCTTCATGAGCCGCACCAACCGGCCGCCACTGGCCGTGTCCCGCTTGGTGAGTGCCAACGCCAGCTCTTCTCACTCCTGCGTTCCGTTCTCACTCCCCCCCCCCCCCAGCTTCCAGGGGTGCTGTTTGTTCCCCAATCCTTGGGTGTTGTGAGCCCCAGGAATGAGATGGTCTAAACAATCGGTAATGGGCCCTTTCCTATTGCAAGAATAATTGGAGCCTTCTCCACGTGTAACTGAGGTGGTTTAGACCACAAAAAAAGGCTTTAATGGTGAAGCAATGGAAAGGGGAGACAGAGAAGGACAAAGAAATGGTAGTGTGCCTCTTTTTTCTCTCCCCCCCCCCCCCCCCCGCCTGATTGACAGTATTTTCACTGGAGCACAACTGTGGGACTAGGTAGACATACAGCTGGTCGTATAGCAGGGGTCTGAATTTGGGCGGGGGAGGTCCCTTTTTCTCCTACCAGGCCCATCAACTTAAATGTACAACACCTGAGTTGGTGTAAATGCACGTAATGGCACTCACTTCCAGGAATAAACACAGCGATGTTCCTTCTGAGCAATGCAGGTGTGCTAACTGACCCTTCTTGCTCCTCCCTCTCCAGATCCGTAAGATGAAGCTCCCAGGCCGGGACAACAAAACCGCCGTGGTGGTGGGTACGGTGACAGATGACGTTCGCATACAGGAGATCCCCAAAATGAAGGTAACCTGGCCAGTGGTAAAAGAGCTGATTTAAAGGGAGAGGCACAATGCCTTAGACTTCATAAACTGGTTCTGGGGTAGATACTAAAGCACATGATATGCTTGTGACTGTGAGTGGCTGGCTGCGTATTGTATCCCCAAGTAGTTGGCAGATGGTTAATAAGCTTAAATTTGTCTTCAAGAAGCACCTGCTACTGTCAGATTTGTAGACACACTCATTTTACAACCAGTTTTTTCCCCCCTCTCCAAGATTTGTGCTCTCAGAGTAACCAAGGGAGCTCGGACACGTATCCTGAAAGCTGGTGGACAAATCATGACTTTCGACCAGTTAGCCATGGCTGCTCCAAAGGGCCAAGGAACTGTGCTGCTGTCTGGTGAGTTAGGAGGGAGCTGAAATCCTTGGTGTAGTGTAGTGGTTAAGAGCACGGAATCTAATCTGGGAGAACTGGGTTTGATTTCCCCCCTCCTCCACATGCAGCTGCTGGGTGACCTTGGGTCAGTCATAAGTTCTTTCAGAGCTGTTCTCTCAAGGGCAGTTCTTGAGAGAGCTCTCTCAGCCTCACCTACCTCACAGGGTGTCTGTTTTGAGGAGGGCTAGGGAAAGGGATTGTAGTCTGTTCTGTGACTCCTTTGGGTAGTGAAGGGCGTCTGTTCGGAGACTCCTTTGGGTAGTGAAGGGCGGGGTATAAATTCAATCTCTTCTTCTTCATTGGCTGCAGTCTGCGGCCATTATTGACAGAAGCATCTCTCTCTTCTGCTTGCAGGACCCAGAAAAGCCCGTCAAGTCTATCGGCATTTCGGCAAGGCCCCTGGCACCCCGCACAGCCATACCAAGTGAGTCTTCCTTGATCGTTTAGGATCCCCTTTCCTCTTTCCCCACCTGCTTGCATTTGCTTGAAGCCTTGTGAAACTTAAAAATTACAAGATGGGTAGCCATGTTAGTCTGTCTGTAGCAGTAGAAAAGAGCAAGAGTCCAGTATCACCTTAAAGACTTAACAAAATAAATGGCAGGGTATGAGCTTTTGCGAGTCACTTCTGAAGAAGTGAGCGATGACCCCCGAAAGCTCATCCCGTGCCACATATTTTGTTAAATCTTCAAGGTGCTACTGGACTCTTGCTCTTTTCTACTGCTTCAAGTGACACTTTTTTAAAAGGTTTTTTTTCAAACTTGTCTTAAGCTGTGTTCATATGCGCTTCTCGCTTCCCATTGTCCTGTAGTAGCTTCAGTTACTGCCTTAGCCCAGGGTCAGATTGCTCCCCCCACCCCCGATTTTGACTTCAGCCTTGACTCCTCCTTGTCCCCTTCCTCCAAGGAGTCAAGTTTCACAGCCTTCTGGGCAGTCAGATGTGGATCACCAGTGAGTTTTCAAGTGGGCCTTAGGGTTCCCTTGTCCACCCTGGGCACCCCAGCACTAGCCTTACTGGGTTGGATCCAGCCAGCTTTTTGGCCCATCCACACTCAGTTCTCTCCTCCTGACCTGTGTGGTTTCCCT